>NW_022989903.1:306538-369038 GCF_902827175.1 Gymnodraco acuticeps
TAAATGGCACTTCATATCAAAAAGGTTGCCGACCGCTGAATTATACTGACAGTCATTGTTGTTAAGCCCACGCCCTACGTCAGTCAACAGCACCATACACTGCAGCATCCAAGACGATTATAATGTTAAATCAACACATCTGTTAAGGTTAATATAACATTCATAAAGGTCAAAATGATTGAGGAACTGTTGTTTTATAATGTCATGGTTTTAACTGTATAATAAACCGACGAGCTTGTATGGACCATTTATTGTCAAAATGTCTCAAAAGTGTTTGCCATGAGGGAAAAGTGTGTGTTCCCCCCCTCCCATCTTTCTAGATGCTAACGCTTGAACAAAAACCATTTAAATTTCACTTAAAAAGAACAATAAATAGAGGATAAAAGAGGGGGTCATTCGTTTTATTTTTTACATTTAGGCAAACAAGATAAGCCAAGACTGTCACGATCTGTCTGTGTTGTTGTTTTGTCTTGTCTTTTTCTATCTTTGGACAGAACTTCTGTCACGGTAGAGCGAAGGAAGCAGGACCCAAATGCAGATTAAACTGATACACCTTTATTTCAAGGATACCGAAATAGAACTAGGACAGACAGAACACTCACCGGTGAACACAGTCAACAACAAAAGACGAACCGACAAAGACAGACAGAAAAACCAGAACTTAAATACACACAAGACTAATCACACAAACAAGACACAGGTCAGGAGGGAGGAGAAAACACAGAGGCACCAGGTGAACACAATCGGGTAATCAGGGAGGGAAAACAGACAGAAAGCAACAGGCAGGAAACGGGGGTGAACAATTTACAAAATAAAACAGGAAACCCAAAGATAGAAAAAGATAAGACAAAACAACAACACAGACAGATCGTGACAAAGACACAGTGATGCAGCCGAAAGCTGCGAAACATACAAACTACACCAGTGTCCGAAAAGGGGGGGAGCTTGGCTGCCCTAAAGAGGGGGGGGAGCTCCCCTGAAGGCCGACTGTTGAGATAAATAGGGGGAGCCCAAAAAAATCATGGGAGCCTGCCTGCAGACCTCCACTCTCAGTACAGGAAGGCACGATTCTGACGAACACGTTTTTTCCCCCGCCCCCGCTCTATTCTTTATCATCATCATCATCATCATCATGTTATAGTGATACAGTTAGTTTGTGTTAGTTTATTGGTTCAATACAGCATATATCGAGCACTTTCGTTGATGTTGAAGTACTAGTACTATACTACTATAGCCTACGCCACTTTGGGGTCCCGGGGGGAGCAGCTGGCAGCGAAGCAGCCCAGATAAAACTCTTTCTTCATTGTTTGTTGTGTATTCAGTCAAGCGGGTCAAAGTTACAAAGCACTTCACATCTTATTAATCGGCCTAATTTTACTTTACCAGTGCAGTAATAAAGTAATCTGTAGAAAAGCACCGTATTTAGGTTAGCCTTCATAGTAAGGCTACATTAAATGTTATAATATTCATCGTGTCCTTTCTACTGTATATGCATATATTCCTGTCTATTGCTTTCATTTGTATTTAATGTTATTGTGTTTATACTTGTTTCCACACATTTCACAATTTGGGATGAATGAAGTATCTATCTATATGATATCCATCTATATATGATATCTATCTGCCTGCCTGCCTGCCTGCCTGCCTGCCTGCCTACTAGTTGTTTTGTCATTGTATTGCTCTTTACCGGCACCTGCAGAGTACAGGACTTTACATTGTACTTACAATTTTACATTGTAACTTTGACCCACAACAAACAATGAAGAAAGAGTTTTATCTGGGCTGCTTTGCTGCCAGCTGCTCCGAAAGTGGAGCATAGCCTGCACTTCAACATCAACGAAAGTGCTCGATATATGCTGTATTGAACCAATAAACTAACTGTATCACTATAACATGATGATGATGATGATAAAGAATGCATCTAACGTTCCGCTGTTCATTATAATAAAAAAACAGCATTAAACAAACCATCATGCTCTTACTTTGAAATCATGCGGAAAGTCGTCATCATCAGGCCATCACGTGGTTTCCGAAAATCACCGAGTGACACGAGTAGATTTTAGAAAAGACCGGCGGAAAATATGTCTCAAAATTCCGTGTGTGTAAAAAGACGATCCACGAGCAGAGATTTGAGATCCACGAGCAGAGATTTGAGATCCACGAGCAGAGATTTGAGATCCACGAGCAGAGATTTGAGATCCACGAGCAGAGATTTGAGATCCACGAGCGGAGATTTGAGATCCACGAGCAGAGATTTGAGATCCACGAGCAGAGATTTGAGATCCACGAGCAGAGATTTGAGATCCGCAAGCGCATTTTTGGTCCACAAATACAAAATGGATTCACAAATGCCTGATCGACAGTTGTAAATGTTAAAGAGATATTCACAGATCTTTTTTTTATTTGTGAAGCTATTTAGCGTATTTGCAGATCCGTTTTACACTTGCACATTTATTTGTGAGTTTGCAAATCTTTTAAATGCATTTGTGGTGTTTTACATTTACAAATCACTATTTACACACATTATTTTTATGTTCACACAAATAATGATGAGACATATCTATGCCCATAGGGCGCAAACGAGAGAGCTGCAGCGAGAGCCAAAGTCTGATCATTGAGAAAGAAGAAACAAGAACTGCAAACAAAAACCTGTGAAAACAAAGAAAAAAGACTTATAGTTTACATGATTACACAAATGATTTGTTTGCAGCTTATTGTTTTATTTTTTAAATGTATTTTATTTTTGCTTGATTCAGTTTTTTTTCTTTTAAACTCATAGTTTTGCTTTATTCTGAAAAAGTGTTGCTTTATCTTTATGATACAAAACTAATCCCATAGGTGTCTGGGAGTCCTGTTAGGAGGAGGAGGAGGAGGAGGAGGAGGGCAGAAACTGGCGCGTTAGCGGTCCTTGGTGCTGCACAAAACATAACATAGCGCCACACTTTTCTACACTGTCAGATCAGTCTTACACTAGACCTAAACATGAGTCACTTACAGTTTTCAAGCTGGTTAGCCGCATGTCGCAGAAGGTCTGCCAGCGCCCTTCCAGCCGAAGCCATTATTAGCGAGTTGCCGTGGGTGTACTGTACACTGTACACAGAATGTACAGATGTGACTTGCCACGAATCTCTTGCTTCTGCCTGGCTCCAACAATAGACCTATCGCTAAACCACGCCCCAAATAGAATTTGTCCAATCATATCACAGCGAAAATCCCTCCTGACAGAAAACTCGGACATCACCAGAAAAGCCAAACCAAAACCAGACGTCTGTGATCGAAACCACTGTGAAGAGTTCAGTTTCTATGTTTATTATCTAGCTAATATCTGATGGTGAAACGCTGTGCGTGGGGTACCTGTAATTTCGGACACCAGGTACCCTGAAAGACTGGATGGAGGAGTATATTTCGTACCTTTTCCGAAGCCCAAAAGAAAACTCGAGAAATGCAAGCGGTGGATTATGCTGTGTCGTCAACCACATACACAACTGAATGTGAAGACAATTATCAAGGACACTTATGTTTGCTCAAAGGTAAGGTCAATTCATAAAGACATCATATTTGACGGTATGTATTAGAAACGTAGACCAAACTATTAGTTTGCTAACGATTGACTTTGACTGCCAACTAGCTAGCGTATATCCAGCCCAGCTAGCTAACGTTAGCTGCCAACTTGTTAGCCAGCTAACTAGCTACAGTGTTATCAACATCAACGTTTGCTGTCTGACTTTTCGTCCTCGCTAGTTAGCTGGTGTTTTTAGCTAACTTTTGCTAACTGTCTTTTCACCTCAAAGCACTTCAGAGATGGGAAGCCAACTCTGGAATATCAGATCCCATCCGGGCTCTCGTGTGTGCTGCTCCGAAAAGACACAGACCCTCACCCAAGAGAAGGTAACGCTACAGTCAGCCAGGTGCATAACAGTGAAAATGATGACCAACAAGGACAGTTATAGTTATAGATTTAATGTAGTGACCACCACTGCTAACATTCAACATCATATTATCATTTCAATGGTTACACAACAGTCACCACTACACACGACAGGCAACAAGATTAGATATTTTATATAAAGAAATACATGGCTACCTTTTTACTCTTGCTTTTAACTGTTAACTTTCATCTGCTGTTGCTTCTATTAGCTCTTGCTTCTATTTTAATGTTATTTTAACTTGAACTCCCCCCGCGGCCATTGTCAAGAGTCATTCACGGTCGGCTTTGTTTGTCCGAGTTTTCAAAGGGGGCGTGGCTTAGCGATAGGTCTAATTGGCGAATCTTGCTTCAGACTGAGGTTAGGACCGCCCACCTCATTAGCATACGGACACATAAATACATAAATAAATAAATGTATGTCGCGTAAATGTAGAAATATATGAAAGATATATAATAACGTGTGTTATGTTTTATTTTCGACTTTTATTTAGTTATTTATACATTGGTGTATTTATTTCCATATTTATTTATGCATTTATTTTTTTATTTGTGTATTTATTTATTTGTGTATTTATTTATTTATTTACGTATTTATTTATTTATTCCTGTATTTCTTCATACATTTATTTAGACATTTATTTATTTATACTTATACCATGTTCCGTCCTCCATATCAGACCAAATATGGCTTCAGTCAATATCAAAATCGTTTAACTCTTCAATACAATACATTTCCCCATTCAAATGTTCACCCCTAGGGCTATGCCATGAGTAACACTAATGACAGACTTGAAAGACGCATTTTGAAGATAAAATGACAACTTTAACAAACAAAGTAAGAAGTATCTGACTTTCCTTATGTCTTTGTCCACTGCCTCAAATGATCTCTTGTTACAGGAGGCACTTCAGAGACAGTACATTATTTCAAAATAAAAGCGTTTTGTGTAGCAGTAAACCCAATGACGTCATTTTGGGTGACTGACATTTATTTGATATTATTTATAATAATTTGCGTTTTTTTTCCATTTCAGTGTTATATGTAATGCTTGTAATGTTATGTAAATATGAATGAGATTTATTTATTGAAAAACAAATCTTTTAAATGAAAACTATAGGCTCCACTTCCATGTATGATCAAAGTGACAAGGCAGTTCCTTGAACTTGGCATTTTAAATAAATTGCAATTTATGTATAAAACCATTTTTTATTTAGTACCATTGCAAAGACAATCTCTATTTAGAGAGGAGAGCAGATTTAAAAAGGGTTAGCAGAGCGCTATGATAGGCTCTTGGGAATAGAGCGAAGTGATTGGTTAAGCTGGGGAGTGACGCCCCGATCACTCATTGAGAGGAGAGAGAGTAGCAACATGGAAATAGTAAATGAATGAGTAAAGACGGTCTTCCTGGTTGAACTTGTGCTGAGCTTCATTTAGTCTCAGATCACTTCCACATGTTCTCCATCAGCTTCGTATGGCACCTTGGACACAAGAAGAACATCCTGTTTTTGTTTTTGAAAGACAAACCTTTATTAATGATCCAAACATTTCATTTAATCACACATCCCATCAGTAAAGTCTGTTCAATGATTTCATGATCAGTCTCACTTTCTCCACATGAATGTGTTTCATCTCAGCTGTTTCAAACAGAGTCAGACATGATTTCCTTATTGATTATTATCATGATAATTAATGTTCTATAAAACATCAGAGTACCCACTTTCTATTTGGATAACAACAACAACAACAACAACAACAACAATTCGTCTGCAAAACAATAACTGTAATATTATACAATGTATTTCCCGAGCAAAGACTCTAAGCTATTCCCAGGAGAATAATGAATGATGTACTTATTGATTATGATCATGACAGGAAGTGATATCATTTTGAATAAACATGTGATGATGAAATAAGTGTTATAACCATCTGGGAACTCATGTTTTAGTTAATTCAGCAACAATAACATGGAATCTGTCAAAAAGAATACATGTGATTATAAATGCCTCTATTGTTTTAGAACCAGAATAAAATGTGTAGAATAAAAGAAGCTCTGCTGCTTTCTCTCTGAAGACTCGTGCACTACAAGAGAAACAACAACATGAATCAAAAGAAATATCCAACACATATTTAGAGCCAAGTTTACATATCAGTTCAGGTGAACAAGGATCCTCCTGAGCAGTGACAGCCTCCATGGCTAACCAGACACAGGAAGGAGCCGGAAGAAAGTCCAGCATCTACAGAACAACTCGTGAGAAGATGTTGAAGCCCCGCCCATCATGTTTGATTGACAGCTGATCTCTGCAGGGAAGACATGGACGATCAGCTCTGATGGACACACGGTGAGTTTAAGAAGTAGAAGAGTTCCTCCAAGGACTTCAGGCTATTTGAGTTTACAAAACTCAGCAGTGTCTCCACATCCATAACAAAGCAAAACTCCAGCATGTAGCGGCTGAGTGAATGTGGTCTGCACTCTGTGGAGGAGAGTCATGGTTTCAGAGACGCTGTAGAAGGACAGAACACCTGCTCTGTGATCCAGGTACACTCCTACTCTGGAGGACAGAGGACCTGAGACGGGAGTGTTGATACTGTTGTAAAGAAATGTAAAACTGTTTTGGTCACAACTAAGGACCAAGGATTTGTCATTGAATCCAAATACACTTTCATTCCCTGCTCTGCTGATATTCTTGTATGCGACTGCTACAAAAACTCCTCCCCCTCTCAGCTCCACCTCCCAGTAACAACGTCCAGTCAGACTCTCTCTACTCAGGACCTGAGGCCAATCAGTGAATCTGTCTGGGTGACGAGAATAAGACTGATGTTGTGTCATGTATGTTGCTTTTCTGCTCCCCTCAGATAATACCAGCTGTGTCTCTGCTGTGTTTGGATCCAGAGTGATCTCCTGTGAATATGTTAAGAACTCAGCTCTGGTGGTGGGCTCTGCTGCTGGCAGTAAAACATCCACTTCAGTCGGTGAGACGTTTGTCCATTCCTCTCTCAGGACGTCCTGTAGTTTGTCTCTGACTGCTGACAGGGCCGCCGTCACGTCCTCAAAGTAGCTCAGAGGACGGATGTTGATGCTGGAGGAGTGTGTAGCTTCACTGAGGGCTGACAGTGAGGGGTAGCTGAGCAGAAACTGGTTGTGATCCTCTGTGTGAGACAGCAGCTTCAGCTCAGCGTCTCTCCTCTTCAGCTCAGAGATCTCCTGCTCCAGCTTCTTCTGAAGCTCTCTGACTCGACTCACTTCTCTCTTCTGCTGGGATCTGAGCTGCTGCTTCACATCAGAGCTTCTCTTCTGCATGAGACGGATCAGCTCAGTGAACGTCTTCTCACTGTCCTCCACTGCTTTATCAGCAGAGCCATTGACGGCCTCCACCTCCTGCTGAAGCAGCTTCACCTCCTTCTCTCCGTCCTGGATTCTCTGCTGGATGTTTAGTCGACTCCCCTCCAGCTCTCTCTGCCTCTCAGTCCTCTCTGCTGCAGCAGACACCGTGTCGTGGCCTTTGTGTTCGTCCATAGAGCAGAGATAACAGATACTCTGCTGATCAGTGCGGCAGAATATCTTCATCACCTCGTCGTGACGAGAGCAGATGTTCTCCTGGAGCTTCTTGGAGGGCTCCACCAGCTTGTGTTTCTCAAAGGCAGGTGATTCATAATGCATCTGGAGGTGTTTCTCGCAGTAAGATATAAGACACACGAGGCAGGACTTACAGGCTCTCAGCTTCCTCCCAGTGCAGACATCACAGGCCACATCTTCAGCTCCAGCATAGCAGAGATCAGCAGGAGCAGCTTGGAGTCCAGTCTTCTTCAGCTCCTCCACTAAAGCTGCTAACATGGTGTTTTTCAGCAGGACAGGCCTCGGTGTGAAGCTCTGCCTGCACTGAGGGCAGCTGTGGATCTTTTTCTCATCCTCTCCGTCCCAGAAGCCTTCAATACACTTCATACAGTAGCTGTGTCCACAGGTAGTCGTCACTGGATCCTTCAGTAGATCCAGACAGATGGGACAAGATATTAAGGTTTCCCGGTCCAGCTGAACTCCTTTCTCCGCCATTTCACCTCTCAGTAGCAGTGAGTGTGTGTGAGTTTCACTTCCTGAGAGCTGAAACTAGTGTGAGCTGTGATCTGAACAGCATGTGTGTGTGGGCGGTGAATGTGGCCTATCAGCTCTTGTACTTTACCCACATGTTGGTTAACCCCTCCTCCTCCTCCTCAGTGTGGCTCTGAAGGGGAGGAACCAGGAAATACAGAGTGGAGCTGGCTGTGTCGGAGAGCAGGAAGAAGAGGGAGGGCTTATCAGACT
The DNA here is from genome assembly GCF_902827175.1 of Gymnodraco acuticeps. Classification (NCBI taxonomy): domain Eukaryota; kingdom Metazoa; phylum Chordata; class Actinopteri; order Perciformes; family Bathydraconidae; genus Gymnodraco; species Gymnodraco acuticeps. The sequence continues at coordinate 314,762 of NW_022989903.1, forward strand.
CTGACCTACACAGAGCCTCGGTTACAACCTCCTCTTCATTTGAAAATAGCTTTTAGTTGTAAAATAAGTTGGTAAACTTATAAAATCTGAAGGGGGTTAAATACTTGTTTCCTCCACTGTAAATGTATCGCCTCAATGTCCTGAAATAGCTGATTGATTTGATAGTTGAATGTACAGTAAGTCGTTTTTTTACTGTGTGTGTGTGTGTGGTGTGTGTGTGTGTGTGTGTGTGTGTGTGTGTGTGTGTGTGTGTGTGTGTGTGTGTGTGTGTGTGTGTGTGTGTGTGTGTGTGTGTGTGTGTGTGTGTGTGTGTGTGTGTGTGTGTGTGTGTGTGTGTGTGTGTGTGTGTGTGTGTGTGTGTGTGTGTGTGTGTGTGTGTGTGTGTGTGTGTGTGTGTGTGTGTGTGCTTTTAAATCTTTTCTTTTTACCCTCCAACAGATGTGTCTCAATGGAGAAGAAGAAACCTCAGATTCCTTGGAGTCCATCGAGGTGAGTTCCTCCGAGGAGTCGTCTCCCGCTGTGTCCCCTTCCCAGGACCCCCCCCCACAGGAACCCATCACAGAGACACCCCTACCTAACGTGATCCAGGAGACTGAACCTCCTTCCTAGCTACAAACTGCTGAACTTAGCGGAGAAAAGCAGAGAAGTGAAATGATTTGAATCAAAATGGTTACAGCTCAAATGCACTGACTTTGTAGAAAGCTTGAAAGTGAAATGTTAAACTGGAAGAGGACAAATAGTGATGAAGCTTAATATTTCAAAGACAAGTTGAAAAGGTAAACAACTACAGTAAATGTGTATTAAAGCAACCCTCCTGTGATATATTGCTATGCGTAAAAATATGTTTTAGTGAGGGAGGGGTCAGACTGAGTGAGGATGAACACTGTGCTTTGTTTCAGGAGGAAAACTCAGTTATAGGTTGCGGTCGAATCGTCCAAAAATCAGCTCCTATCGTCTATCCTTATCGTCTATTCCTTGACCTCTGTGTGAAAAGTCACGGGGTTAAGGGATAGTGGATAGGAGATTTCAAAAGGACTTAGGAGAAGAGACTGCGTTGCTTTGAGAATCCGACTGCACTTTCAATATCCAACGTGTTGATGATGCGCTTGCGCCAGCAGACGTCATAAATGTGCGTCTGCTGTTGTGTGGTAACTATGGAAACTACAGTTTTCTATACAGCGGAGTCCACCCCCACTCAAAATACCTTCAAGCGCCTCTGCATGCCTATTATGCGGCTTTCACACCAGCGCTTTTCCCTTTCTAGCTCTGAGCTAGAGCTTTTCTGGTTCAGCTCCGGTTTCCCTTTTCTGCTCCCGCTCTGTTCACACCGCCCAGAGCCCGACTGGTGCTGCCGCTGCTGCGTCATGACGTCACCGTTTACATCGCTGATTTGCTCCCCAACGGCATTACGGCGCTCACAACAACAACAACAACAACAACGGGGAACTGCGTCGGGTCGATGATCGTGTTGCTTTTAATCACACGTAGCCAGAATAAATTGAATAACGACTTCTCCAATCTTATACTTTGCTCTAGAGCAGTGCTTCTCAAAGTGTGGTCCGCGGACCACTGGTGGTCCGTGAGCGCCCCCTAGTGGTCCGCGAGTATATTGGTAACATTTCACATTTGAAATAAATAAATACATTTAAGTTTTCCGCATTGTCGCGGGAATATCTCCGCAATGGAGCGCGCTAAAGTTTCACTTTCGATTGCATGATATAGCCCAGCGCAACACCTTCATCCCACTTGCTGCCACTTGTTTGTACAATTTTCAGGCGATTTGTAATCTGTTCTAGAAAAACGATGCGATTTTGGATATTTGTGGAGTTAGGTGGTCCGCGAGTGTTTTTTTATTGGTTAAGTGGTCCTTGGTGTGAAAAAGTTTGAGAAACACTGATCCAGAGTGCCGTGGTTCATTGTTTATTAATGTGTTTCTGCAGCATTTACCGACCGCTGCAGTGCTGGCTGCTCTTCCACGGGAGTTTATTCTCCTCCGTTAGCTCCCGGTTAGCTCACACTACTGCGGCCGCTCTAAAGTATTTACTGTCCGACTCACACAAGCAGCTGATACATATCCCCAGTTCCCCTTAGCCTAAGTGAATGTGTGTCAGTCTGAATTGACGCTGTTTGGTATCACATCGCTGTTATGAAAGTTTCTCTGGTATAAAATGGGTGATGTTAGCATAGCAACCGAAACTAAACTGACTACTTGCTATTGCTATCCTATTGTGGCATAAACCGTTTTCTACAGGCACATTTTACTGGCGTATTTTTATTATGATTCTACTTGTGATAGTCGGACACGACAACCTGTGCAGCCCATGTATTGATTCCATCCGATAGCTGCTATAATACAAAACAAAACGTCTGCCTCTCTCCACAATGATCAATAACAGTGAACGGATGGTCAAAGTAAGGTACAAATAAACAGAATCACACGAAGCCTGGTTAGTGTTGCCTGACTTTATAAAGTGTGTTTATAAGCACTACTGCTTGTAGGCAGGCATGACAGTCGACCCATGTTCAGGGGAGGTGGGTTTAGTTTCCTGGACGCCTCGACGTAAGAGAGACGTAAGCGACGCCACCTCTTAGCTCCGAAGCTCTTGCCTCTAGACCGACAATTTTTTGGAGCTGGAAGTGAACCGGATTCCGGAGCTAAGAGCCGGCGCCGCTGCGGTGTGAACAGGAAAAACCGGCGCTTTTCAGGCTCCAGCTCCGAGCCGGAGCTGAAAAAGCGCTGGTGTGAAAGGGGCCGCTCACAGAAAAATCCACCGGAGTGCACCTTTAAAAAAAAAAAAACATAGGGCTCCCCCGAAAGCAAATGGGTAATCGAACACTGAACTACACTGTGTAGAGCTTTATAACACGCAGCATCACGATAACAGAGCCTCGACCGACATGACAGTACACTTTGTGAATATTATTTTACTGAAAGACAGTGCTCTTACCTTTAAACGTAAGCTTGGTCAGATGTCAGAGGCGAGTGTAGGAGAGGTGAGACCCGAACCAAACCGATACTGAAAGCAGAGCTCAGCGGTTACGGAGCGTCCACACAGCAGCGTGCGTTGACGCTTGGCGGTGGGCGTGTCTGAAGCTTGGGGATTTTTTGCGAGCAACGCGACCAACAACCAATCACATGAATCTCCCGCCCCCGACATACAGAGCAATAGCAATGTTAAAACGAAGTAAACTGGATATAAAATCCCCAAACAGGCGAAAACCTACCAGTTTCACCCACTGTCTCTGCCACCTCCCTCCATGCCTCGCTCCTCCGGTTTGTATCCCGGTAGATGAACAGAGACTGATCATTCAGCACCGGGTGATTCACTACCGCTATAATGAATTTTCCCTCCATTTTTTGGAATATGAGGAAATGACCTGCGTAGTCTCTCCCAGCATACACGCGGTTTGATTGGCTAGCGCTTGTACTGGCAGATTTGCATAAACGGGACTTCATTGGCTGACGCTTCTGCAGAGGCGCCAAAAGTTGAACATTGCTCAACTTTTGAAGCCAGCAACGCCAGCAACGCTCCACGTCGCTTCCCAAAATGCAGTTCGGCTAAAAGTGACGTCACCCCATTCAAAGTGAATGGGCAGAAGCGTTGGAAGCTTCAACGCACGCCGCTGTGTGGCAATTAAGGCCCCTACACACGGCGGCGTGCGTTGCCGCTTGGCGGTGGGCGTGTCTTGAGCTTGGGGAGTTTACGCGAGCAACGCGACCAACAACCAATCACATGAATCTCTCCTGTCAATTGCATAAAAGGTTTTACATGTCACACTTTATATGATGAACATTTATGACATTAATGCCTATGGTGCTATTTTACGCAACATTCCATGCTGGCTAAATACTGTCTATGCCTGCTAGCTGTCCATTCAAACGAAGTACACTGGATGTAAACTCCCCAAGCAGGCGAAAACCTACCAGTTTCACCCACTGTCTCTGCCACCTCCCTCCATGCCTGGCTCCTCCGGTTTGTATCCCGGTAGGTGAACAGGGACTGATCATAAAGCACCGGGTGATTCCCTACCGCTACGATTATTTTCTCCTCCATTTTTTGGCATATGAGGAAAGGAACTGCGGTCTGGCTCTCCCAGCATACACGCGGTTTGATTGGCTAGCGCTTGTACTGGCAGATTTGCATAAACGGGATTTGATTGGCTGACGCCTCCGTCGAGGCGTCAAAAGTAGAACATTGCTCTACTTTTGCAGCGAGCACCGCGAGAAAAGCTACGCTTTGCTCCCACAATGCAGTTCGGCGAATCGTGACGTCACCCCATTCAAAGTGAATGGGCAGAAGCGTTGAAGCGGCAACGCACGCCACCGTGTGTAGGGGCCGTTTGAAGATAAAATGAGATGGAGCTTTGTTAATCCCGTGGGGAAATTCAGTAGTTCAAACAGCAGCAAGGCAAGGCAAGTTGATTTTTATAGCACCTTTCAACACAATGCAATTCAAAGTGCTTTACAAAAATGAACGACTGCTGTACACACACTTCCTGTCTGCGTCACACACGCGGGACACAACTGACACATCGCCATGGAAACGCTGACGTGACGAACGATTGGACAGAAAACTTTGCTTTGACTTGAACTGATGAGACGTTCACTGACGCCGCCGCTTCACCACTGTTTGATTTTTTAGAGTTTATTTTCTTCTTGAAGCTTAGCTGCTGCTTTTTTAACTTCCTGCTGATGCTTTGTCACACTTTAGCCTGTTTTAATATTAATTATTCAAGTTTAATCCTCTGTCTTTACTTCTTACTGTTATTTCTCCTGAAAATCCACATGCTGAGAATAGAGATGTCTGCACAGTAAATGTCCTGAAAACGCCAGAGGTAGAAGAAGTATTAAAACCTCAAGTTAAAGTCCTGCATTCAAAATGTAACTTTGGTTAAAATACAAAAGTATTAGCATTAAAATATAACTACTAGGGCTGTTAACGCGTTAATAACGCGTTAACGCAAAAAAAAAATAACGCCACTAATTATTTTAACGCGATTAACGCATGTGCATTTTTTTTCCTCGGCCGCCCCGTAGTTTCAGAGCGCATCGAGTTTAAAATACCATCTACAAGCTGATGCTGACAGCCCCGCTCCTGCCGCCCGCTTGTGGCAGACCACACTTCCACGCTCACCGGCAGGCACCGACTGGCTATTGGGAGGACCGGGAGGGCGTGTGTATGTGTGGCCCGAGCGAGCGAGAGAGAGACCTTACGTGCATTGTTGTTGTTAGCATCTGGTGCTAGCTAGCTGCGCTAACAGATATAAGGAGCTGCTTAAATGAAAACAGAGGAGCGACATTTCGCCGACAACTGCGCCGAGCACTTGACTTTATGCAGGAAGCCAGACAGTGGGACATTGTACGAAAAGTCAGCACACTCAGCACGGATAGTGCGCAACATGATTGCAGTGTCCAGGCAGCTCCCGTTCGAGCATATGCCTTGAGTTGCACATAGCTCCAACGATCCATCTCTCTCTCACACACACACACACACACACACACACACACACACACACACGTATGCTTAGCGGCTAACCTGGTCGGGACCAGGTTAGGTTGCAGGCTAAGAGCTCAACTCAGTGAAAGCACTGCCTGCTGACCAATCAGAGCTCAGTGTGCGGAGTTTAAAGCGATCAAGTCATATTACAGGAGAAAGGAAATACAGAATAGCTGCCGTCGCAGGAAAGACAGCCGGCAAAAATCACAGACTGTGTGAACGTGAACATTAATAGAATATCAGCTCCATCTTCAGAGCAATCTGACTGTTATAACATTAGCGTTAAGAACACTTACCACATATCTACCACAACATAAGTAACCGGATCAGAGTAACATTAAGTAGGCCTACAGTCCGCGGCATATCACTTCATAATGTAGGCTATCATATATTTCCTTATCTGAGTCAGCTGAGCCGTATCTGGCCGTGCAACACTCACAGTGTCACATACTGTATGCAGAAGTATTATTTTAACACATTAAGTTGACGAAACACTCGAGACAAATGTAATTAAAGTCAGATCGTGTTTTAGACGGGGCAGTGATATCATAAACCTGTTAATGTACGCATTCAAACACTTGTTCTGTTCCCAGCTGTATTCACCTTGCAGGTGCAGCTCTGTGGCTTTTATCCAGGATAAAGTGTTTAAGTCATGGATGTTTAAAGTTTAACTTCTTCATATGTCTAGTATTAAAGTTCACTTTTCATTCAGGAAGTATGACGCGCTGCGGTGTCAGTACGCTTCTCCATGTTTGTGATTGGTCGAATGCTCCAAATACCACCCCTTTCATGTGAACGCGCACCTAACTAGATAGGACACGGCTGGCTTGAGCGATCCACTTGATAACCAGCGTCGTAGTACAGTTTAGCGAGAGCGCGTATGTTTTGGATTAGGCCAACCGGCTAACTCAAACATATCCAGGTTAGGTTGAACCAGCTTTGTAGTATAGGCCCCAGGTCTGTCTGTCTCTCACACACACACACACACACACACACAATGTGTTTTTTGAAATATTACAGTGCTTCATTGATGGATTATAAGGAGCAAAAGTGTCAAAGCCTGCCTTTGTCCTTCTTCTGTATAATGTTGCTTTAATAGACACACACTGTTACGTTCCCTCCAAATCTAGGGGTACGAAGGGGAGTAACAAAACAGAGAAATGACCAGGCACGAGAAAAAAGAGGAAACTGATCTCTGAAGCCACGAGCAGGTGTTTTAATGGACGAAAAGAACACGGGCTCACCAGCCAATTTGCACAGTAAACGAATGTACCAATGTATACAGGAACACAACTCTTAATAATTGATAAAACACAGGCCTCACACAGAGACATGCTGCACACATGCAGCCAGAGGAGAAGGAGAGAGACCACTGCAGCCTTCCTCAGGTCCTTTATGGAGGCCCTGATTGGGGATTGGGAGCACCTGGGGGAGAGGCTGCACCTGGAGACAATCAGGGAGAGAGAGAGACACACACAAAACCACACACACATAAGCACCAACTGCGGCACGTAACACCCCCCACCGGAGCAACACATGGAACTAGTGATGGCAAAATTAAGCTTTGAATGACGCATCGAACCACTTGGACAATTGTGTCGGAAATAGGTTCATTTCTCGAAGCTTCAGTTACAGCGACCTCTCCTGGCGAAGTGCAAGGCTGCAGTGGGTTTAACGTATCCTTGCACACACACACACACTAAAACTGAATATCATGTTCTATTTGCAATTAAAGATTGATAATTGTGTGTATTGGGTTATTGAGAAGAGACTAGAAAGTGCTAGACATGTTTTTGGGTGGAGAGGGCCTTTTATCAGTTATTAAAGTTGAAAAGCAATGATTAAAATACATCCATTCCGGGCTTTGAACCAGCTGCGTGGAGGACATCGCCGCATTCGGGCCGCCGGCTCGACCCACTGGGCTATCTACTGCTTGAAATATTGAACTGTTTTTATATTACTCATAATTGTCTTTTTGTTCACAACTTCTCCACATTTCGAAGTGTTTCCCGAGCCAGAACGACCTGGCTTCTTGCTGGCTTGCTCTATAATGATTCTACAATTCAAATGCAATACCATCAACAACTCAACAGCAACAACGCAAACTACGACAACAACCCACACATTGCGCATTGTTTAGAGCGGTCATAAAGTGTTGAAGCGCTCACATTTGAAACTGTTTCAACCTGTCACCTGTCAGAATCGAGACGAGGCAGTGCATTGAATCGCGTGAATGGACCGCGAACCAGTCAAGTGATTCATTCAGGAAATGAAGCAGTTGATGCTTCGGACGTCACATGTCACGTGATTTGAAGCAGTTGCTGCTTCGGACGTCATATGTCACGTGATTTGAAGCAAGCTTCGAAGCACTGCTTCTATGGAATAGGAAGTCCAGGGTTGAAGCTCCGTTCGAAGCTTCAGTGTCAAACTGCCATCACTACATGGAACACACACATCACTCACTGAACACAGATCCAAATCACTCTGAGCCAGGTCCACACCCACCGCTTCAGAGACAGGAACACCCACAGCACTGTCACAGACGGACGCAGAACTTAACTGCTACTCACCACTCTGTCGCATTGCAACTGGGTGCCGGCCTTTTGGCTTTTCCACAGACCGCTTGGAAGCTGCCACCTTCTTCTTCAGAGCTACACACTCTGCCACTAGATGACCAGGGTCAAGACAAAAGAAACACAATCTCTTTTTCTTGGGTCCTGGAAGAGAAACAGAATGAGCATGTTACGAGCCCTCCGGAAACCAACACGACGAGGAGAATTGCTCCGAGCCAAAACACCACTGTGTGATAGCACAATCCCTTCCTCACCCGCCATAGTGGCGGCCCGCTTTCGCTTCAAAGCTGCACAGTCTGCTATCAAATGACCTGGGTTATGACAAAAGAAACAAGGCTTTTCTGGCTTGGGACCTGATACTGGAAAACTGGCACGGGGAACGTATGTGTCACGAGCTCTATGGTAAAAATCTCGCTGAGGGGAATCACGCTCTTGATGAGGGGGATCACGCTGGGAAAAAACACTTTTACGTGTAAGTGCAAACTCGTCTGCTAGAGTGGCAGCCTGCTGAAGGGTAGATACTTTTCGCTCATTTAAATGAACTACAGTACGCTCTGGTACACAGTTTTTAAATTCCTCCAGCATCATTAGTTCACACATTGAGGTAATCAGCTTTACAAGCTCTACACCACCTATCAAAGAGGATTTTCTTCTCCCTCGCGAAGTCCACATAAGTCTGGCCAGAAATGTTCTTCAGGCCGCGGAAACGCTGCCTGTAGGCCTCAGGCACAAGCTCATATGCCCTGAGAAGAGCACCTTTCACTTTGTCATACACCATACAATCCTCGACAGAAAGAGAAGAGCAAGCCTCCTGAGCCTTGCCGACTAGCTTGCACTGTACAAGTATGGCCCACACATCTTCTGGCCAGCGCAGAGCAGCAGCAATGCGCTCAAATGCACCAAAGAAGGTCTCCACTTCTGACTCACGAAAGACAGGGACCAGCTGAATGTTCCTACCAACATCAAAAGCCGCAGCAGAACCTGACAATGGTTGTGTACCCGAAGAGGTATCAACTGAACCTGTCTGCAGCTCTAGCTGACGCATCCTGAAAGCTGTGTCTGCATAACTTTCTGATCTCCCCTCCTGAGCTGAAAATCTCGCTCACACTCCTCCTTCTCCCACTGTAGACGAGCTAACCTCACTTTCAACCTGGCATCTAATTTAGAACCAGTATGAGAGGACTCACTCCACACAAGGGAGGCCACAGTTAAATCACCTCACTCAACAACAGGCAAAATATCTGTGAGGCTAACATCGACTCTTTCAAATAACAAACTTCCCCAGATCCTGCCTACCACAAACTCACCTAACTATCTTCTGGAGCGTGCCGGGCTCGAGGCGACTTTAAAGGCAAACATCAGCGGCCGAAACCCTGAACCGCCTGCCCCCAACAGGGACTAAATCCCCACCCAGGATTACCCCGAAAATAGAAAAGGCAAAAATAATCTCTGTCCTGTTGTGTTTCCTGAAAGTGAAAACAAAGATATAACAATTACCACAAATAGGCCCAGAATTATTATTTAAAAAACTGCAGAGACACAAAATGACCACAAAGACACATAAACGACTACAGGACTCACAAAACAACAACACAATTAGGCTAACCAACTAACAGAACAATTTGACACATTTCCCGCTCTTATGTGCCCCTCCCCCACATGGATCACACCTGGCACACGCAATACTTGTTCAGTGTCTGTTCTTTGTATATTTACTGCAGTTCTTCATGTATACCAGTAGTCTGATACAATACTTACAGTTTGAAAGGGTGTTAAATGAAATTTGGTGATGATTAATGGTTTTTGTGTTAATGTAATAGCAGTTAAAACAGGACCGGTCAGATTTGACCGCGAACACCAAAGTAAGGGGGAAAACGAGGACAATAGGAGGGTTACAACAAATCCAATCTACTAAAGACAGATGAACGAGTTCCTGTTAATACCTGAAATCTGGTCTCTTCCTGGACCAGGTATTGTTAAATATTGAGGATGAAGAGGAGTAAGAACCATATACTGTATATAAGAAGAAGGAGAGGAGGTTTTTATCTCTATATTTTGTCAAAGAGGCAGAAAAACGTGTCAGGATTGTTTGTGTTTGTTTCTTTCTGAACGCAGCTTGACGAAGCAACGACTCGACTTTTAGAAGCTTTTATCTAATTTATAAAAGTTTCTAACATGTTGTCTTTGTCTTGATTTACGTTGAGGTATTCATCAAATGAGAAAGACTTGAATAAGAAACTGTTTTATTGTATGATTAGCAAGTCAAGCCTAGTTATTTACTTCTGTTAAAAATAGAGAATGTTTATATTTTAATTGTACTTTTAGTGCTTGTATGTTTGAAATGGGATAAGGACTGAAGTTACAGTATTTAAATAATATATAATATTTTATGGACAGAGATTTTTATCATGTTAAAAAACTGAGGCTTTAAATACTTCCAAATATTTGTTTTGTTACTGTTTTAATCTTTTTGGGGGGTCATAACTAGTCAGTAATTATGCTATAACTCAAATATTCATTATTTATTTTTTCACTAGCAGATTTGACCAACAGATGGCGCTATTTCACTGTAAAATGCTTCAAAACGGCATGTTGCTTCAGGGGCAGATTACTGATAATGAGTACTTGAAGTACCAAATGTAAAAGCATGTCGAATTAGTTGTTGTATTAATTGATAACAAATAATTGATGCAATGTTTCATATATATTTTACTTGATACTGGGGGTAGTCAAATATGTAATAATATGTTACATTACATGTCATTTGTTAGACGCTTTTATCCAAAGTGACTAACTGTGGACAATCCTCATGCAATTTGGGGTGAAGTGTTTTACCCAGGGACACGACATGCTGACTGCAGTGGGACTCGAACTTGCTATCCTCAGATCCGAAGTCCAGCACACTGAGCCACAGCCACCCCATATGTATATCATGTTTGTTAATCAATTAAACCTGTCAGATTAATGTAGTGATGTAAAAAGTAATAATTTCCCCTGAGATTTAAATCGAGGAGAATTAGCAGAGCGTTCAAATACTCCAGTGAAGTACAAGTACCTACAAAGTGTACAAAAGTGCAGGTTAAATGTAATCCTACAGTATTCAGGGGATAAAGTACACACTTCATTTATTGTGCATTATTAAGATTGTTTGTTGATCCTCCTGTGAGAGTCAGCAGGTGATGTTTTCCCACAGTTCAGTCTGCCAGAAGGGGGCGGGGCCTGTCACTGTAACAAGCCAATGATGAGTGGGCGTGGAGCCACGACTGATAAACATCTGAGCCAATCAGACAGTAACAGGTCCCAGAGGAGAGAGGGGGCGTGTTTCAATTAGTGTGTGTGTGTGTGTGTGTGTGTGTGTGTGTGTGTGTGTGTGTGTGTGTGTGTGTGATGGTGCTTCAGTCTCAGTTCCCACCTCTGTCTAGTTCTGCAGTGTTTTATTGTGTCTGTTTATCTGATCGGAGCATCTTTTCTGCTAAGTGACAACAGACAGAGAAGAGAAGTATTCAGGGCCTTTACTGCAGTACATTTACTGAAAGCACACATAGAAAATAGTTTTTATCTTTCTTTTAAATCCTTAGTTAGGTAAAAGTTTGTATCAGCAAACTATTCTATCAGTGTAACCCTAAATCTCCTGGAAACATCTACTGGACCTTTGAGGTACTTTTTTGAGTAGCCTACTATGGTAGCCTACATAGAGTCAGTGCACAGATTGTGTCACCTCGATAAAATTACAATCATGCAAGACAGTCATGAAGCTTTACAGAAGTGTAGCGATGAAAATGATGGCCAATTTCAAAAATGGGAGTGTTAGTGACACTTTATAAGAGACCACCTGGTAGGGTGGCCAACGAACCAAAACATTTCCATCAGGAGAAATGCGCTGCAGCTTCAGAAACAATGCCAAATATAAAAATAACAAATGTGCCAGAAGACATGCAAATGAAGAAACATCTGCACCAACTTGACAACACGTGCACAGCATTCAGAAAACATTCACCAACCTGACGAAACATGCGCAGCGTTGACTTAAAGTGCAAATAAATGAAATGCTAAAATAAACTCAAAACACAACGTAAACGGGGACACTAAAAGGTGACGCACACAGCTGGGAACGGAGCGCGTGTTGGCGTTCTGGGATTATAAAGTTGGCCAAATGTCTCTGTTGTTGGAGAGTATAGCTAAAATGTAGGTTTTATCGGCTTATTTGAAATGTGATCACTTCTTTCAGATAATATTTGTATCTGCTGCAAGCTAGCTAGCTGATGTAGCTAACCTAGTCATTTCAAATCAACAAGTGCTCCGGTCCAAGCTGTGTGCGTCACCTTTTAGTGTCCCCTGGTTTCTGTGTTTTTTTGGTATTTGGGGCTGCAGCGTGTTTCTCTAAAGGAAGTATTTTAGGCCTTTGTGTTTGCACCTGTCGGCCACTATAATAACCTCATCTGTGGTAATACAATTGACCGTAATTACCTCTGAGATGTAGAGGAGTTGAAGTATAAGGTAGAATACATTGAAAATACTCAAGTGAATGTGTTTAGTTACCTTTCACCTCTGCTGACACAACAGATCAGATAAAGGGAGACAATGACACGCTGTAGAAAGAGACAGAGGTGGGAACTGAGTCTGAAGCATCATCACACACACACACACACACACACACACACACACACACACACACTAATTGAAACACGCCCCCTCTCTCCTCTGGGACCTGTTACTGTCTGATTGGCTCAGATGTTTATCAGTCGTCGGCTCCACGCCCACTCATCATTGGCTTGTTACAGCGACAGGCCCCGCCCCCTCCTGGCAGACTGACTGTGGGAAAAATAACCCTCAATTAATAGGATGATTAGTTTATTGATTAATGGGGTAGTCTATAAAAGGATACGTCTTGAAATATTTTGATGTCAGTCCAAAATCCAAAATATCTAATTTCATTTGATACAAACATGGAAAAGCAGAACATCTCTATTTTTCAGAGGCTAAAATCTGCATTTTCAAATATTTAACACTAACCCAGAGGTGGAAGGAGTACTTAGAGCTTGTACTTGAGTAAAAGTAGAAGTACCAGAGTGTAGGAATACTCTGTTACAGTAAAAGTCCTGCATTCAAAATGTTCCTCAAGTAAAAGTAGGAAAGTATTCTCATCAAAATATAGTGAAAGTAGCGACAGTGAAAGTAGTCGTTGTGCAGATTGGTCCATTTCAGAATAATATATATGATATGTTTTATAATGATTGATCATGAAAGTGTTCTCAAAGCTGGTGAAGGTGCAGCTAGTCTGAATGGCTTTGTATACTGCAGGGTAGCTGGTGGATTTACTCCAGGTGGAACTAAAGTCTGATTTAACACTTGATTATATTTCACATCATTCCTCCAGATCTGTAAAGTAACTAAAGGGATTAAATACATGTAGTGGAGGGAAAGTACATGATTTACCTCTGACTTGTAGGGAGTAGAAGTACAAAGAAGTATACAAATGATATACTCAAGTAAAGTACCTCAATATTGTACTTAAGTACAGTACTTGAGTAAATGTACTTAGTTACTTTACACCTCTAAGTTTCTACTCGTGTTTCTTGGTGTCCAGCATTTTGTTTTTGAACCCTGCTTGTAAATATGGTATTTACCTCAATGTATTTTTTAAATAAACTAAGCGAATAAATGCATTATTATACATCAACAGGTATAACATATTCAAATAAATCACTGAAAGTGTCGTTTTTTATAAATATTTATTGATCTGTAACCTCACAGAAACATTTTGCATCGCAGATGAACAAACAGCACACATAACATATTTTACAAAAGTGTTAAAACAATAAAAGCACCAACAGTTCCTTCACAATAAAAGAAACTCAATCTGGTTACTGATTATTCTGCTTCTTCTTCTCTGACAGAAATAACACACATCACAGCATCTCGTTATAACAGAACACAATCTAATGAATGAATACTCCACTATGTGAATATCACACGCACTCTCAGTCCGATACAACAATGTGTTTCTAAAGGACTGCTCCACTGTTTTAATGAATACTTCATCCTCTTTGTTTCACCTCTCCAGGTCCATGGGCGAGAGTGCCCCCCCCCCCGCCCCCTCTCCCACATAGGAGCACGACACACTCAAATTATCACAAATATTATATTTTGAGTTAATTCTAGTTTGAATCATTTAGCATCCCTTTAGTCATTCTTCATCTATTTGTAGTCATGTCTCATAACCTTGTAGTCATGTTGTGTCTCTTGTTAGTCGTTTTGCAATAGTTTTCAGTCATGTTGCATTCACTTGTAGTTCTGCTGCATCCACTTTCAAAGGTTTTGCAGCAGTTTTCAGTCACACTCGTACTCTTTGTGGTCATTCTGTCTGTTTGCAGCTGTATGCAGTTCTTTGTAGAGATGTTCTGTCTCTTTGTAGTCATTTCAAGTCTCTTCCTCGATCACACGTTTCTTTGAGTGTCATTTTGCAGCGGGGGCCCCAGACACTTTCAGCCCCCGGCCCATTAAGACCCTTCATTACTCCATCCACGGCTGGAGGAACTGCAGAAGTCCTCCACAGTCCTGCTCGTCCATCAGACCGTCTCCACAGCTGGAGTTCGGAGACGACCCTTCTTCCTCCTCCTCGTCTTCCTCCTGATCCACGCTGCCCGAGCGGCCCCTGGTTGCCACGGTGACGCCGTCCTGCTCCGTCACCACCTGCTCCAGGAAGCCGATGTAGCGCAGGGCGAGGCGCAGGATCTCGTTCTTGCTGAGCTTCCTGTCGGGGGGGTGCGTCGGGATGAGGCTCCGCAGGTCGCTGAACGCTCCGTTAACGTTCTGCTGACGCCAACGCTCCCGACTGTTGGTGCTCACCTGACGGGGGAGAGAGTCTGAGGGGGAGAGAGGAGAGGGGTCAGCTGGAGGCAAGAGGTCTGAACAGGAACCATTTTTAGATTTTGATCATTATCATACGATCATATTGTCCCTTGCATGATGCACGATCAATAACAACAAAACTACAATGTTCAATCAATTCTGCTTTCTGTGATGATTACAATTATTAGTAGGTTTTAGTGTGTGTTGTCTTATTTTAATGTGTTTTCCAGATTGTGACGGGGTTCAATTCGTCCATTCGATACATGGCTTAGTCGGTTGTTTAAGCTCCAAAAAAACTTTAATAACAGCAGCAACAAAAAATATACGAAACAGCATACCTTAAACAAACAAAATAAAAGACAAAAACAGGCCGTCCATCACTCATTCAGAGTAAACGTGTTCTGCCTTCTCTGCCACAAACCCCCGAACACGTCCCAGCTGTTGCCTTCACTGCAACATTCTTCAGAGTGACACAGTCCCCCCACAACAAGGAACCAACACCGTCCCTTTTGAACCCGTGGCCCCTCCCACAGGCTCACCGTCAACAGGTGACACAATCAACTCAAAACCACATTTCAACATAAAAATCCGACCCAAACATAAACAGGTTAACCACCTCTTAACACAATCATTCCCCATAATTAACTAAAGTAAAATAAATAAGAAATTGCATGGTTCATTTGACGGAAGAGAGCAGGAAATGTTTGGTGTGTGTGTGGTGTGTATGTGTGTGTCGGCTGTCAGTGGCGGAGTCAGTCACTCTGTGACCCGCTCCGTCACACAGATGAATGTATTTACGCATCTTTTCAGGTATACTCTGCGGACATTGAAATATCAATTCCTTATTTTTACAATATATTTATTTAAGGTCAATGTTTGTGGTCGTATTTCCATCGGTCTTATTGTTTTGTTATTTTTTTTAAGTAGTGTACAATGGATAAATTAACTTTGATATCAAATCTAATACGATGTGTTCTGGCTGTAAACTCACCGGGACTGATCTTGTATGAAGTCGTCCTTTGTTTCATCTTGATGCTTTGATCTGGATCACTGCTGAGAGAAACACAGAGATAGATTTTATAGTTAGAAACACACTTTAAAACACATGAGTTTGTCAAAGATATCGATGTCATGTTGTTTAAAGCAAATCATATATAGTGACTGCTTCCTGTCTTCCATAGAAAGGTCAAAGGTCAGAGAGAATAAAACTGTACTGACAGGTTAACACAATCATGTTTTGTTGAGTATTTTACAGAGACTAACTTCAGTGTATTCATTTGATATTTCCTAATGGTCTTAATCGACATGAAGGATCCCAGCACAATGCATATTGTCTTTACTGTGAACTCGTGTACATCCTCCTATTCATTTGTACATCCTGCACAAAACTACATTATATATTTTACATATGTGATTGTACTTTTGTATATTGTCTCTATTCTATATTTATGATTTTTTTAACTTTTGCAGTAGGCTACTTGCATGCATTTTATGTATGTATTTGTTATTAATGTGTATTGGTTATCATGCTATAAACACCAAAAGCAAACCTACTACTGCCTGATTCAATTCGAATTTGTTGTTGTAATTATACTGAGTTCAGAGTGGGCTACAGTAATACAAGTTTTCAGTGTAAACTAAACATATATAAAGATATACATACCACAACCTTAGTCAAATAATAAGCAACCTAGTTTTTAAAACAGGCATAACAAACAAACAAACAATTCACGTTAAAAACAAGTATTTTCTGTCTCACCTGTTGGAGGTGTGGAAGTCTCGTCTCATCAGCGGAGGTCTCAGCTGGTTGATCCGGGTTTGGCGCTGTGTTTCCGGGGCAGCAGTCAGTCGGTTGTCCGGTGTCTCTCTGGAGCTTCAGGTTCCTTCTGTCTCCTCTCGTCTCCTCCTCATCTGTTTTATACTCAGTGTCCCGCGTGCTTCTCTGCGTGTCGTGATACGTCGTTTCCATAGAGATGCCATTCATTGTAGACAGTCCCATTAACCCGAGGGTCCCAGGAAGCAGCACCCCAGGGACCCGCAGGAGCCAGAGGGGCCGCATCTCCCCACCCCCACTCCCGCTAGACGAGTCGTGTTTTCCGGCGTCTCCCACTCCGTCACGACCCGGAGCTCTGGCTGGTTGTCGCCCCAACAAACACACCCCTTTTTCACTATCTGCTGTATTTATCTGAGACAACTCATGTTAGAATATTCCCACCACCAGCAGCAAATGAAAAGTGAACGTCTCAGCTACTACAAATACATATTAAAATTGTGAATGCTTTGAGGGTTTTTTAATTAGAAGATTTTCTATATAAGTCATTTTGTGTATCTGTGCCAACAAACCTATTTGAACACTTAACTTGAACAACATTTAATAGATATCTGCAAAAATTGCACAGCTTTTTTAAAATTATTCATCTTTTTTTCTCAAAACAGCCAATACGATGGCCAACAAGTGCAAAAAGTGACCTATAGGGGTGCTTTTTACAATGACATTGATCCTTTTCATTGTCTAATACTTTGTACTTCAATTAATACATTTCAAAGGCAAATATTTATATTTTACAAATTCAGATTAGTGGTTACAAGTATAAACTATGTCGAATTTTGAGAAAGACTCATTATTTTATGATGAAAAATAGGAAAAGTCAGAGTACAATATGTTGAAAAAATCATAGTATGTAACATGACAAAAACACAAGATAATATGTAAAATAAATTATAGTGTAATATGTCGAAAAATATGATAAAAAGTCATAAAATAATGTCGAAAATATCATGAAAGAAGTCTCTGTTAAAATTAATAGTAGGCTATAATGGTTTGAAAATATAATGAAAGTGTAGTATTTTGAAAAATATAGAAAAGGTAATAGTATAGTAAGTATGAAAAAAGTCATAATATATCGTTTGTGGTCATTTATTGTCCTTTCTACTTTTTTTGTACGTTGTAGTAAGTTGTACTTTGTTCCCCTTGAGCCTGTGTCCTAAACAATGGTTAAAATGTCAGAAGTATTTCCCTGTGAGGATGTTGATGATCAAAGAGGGGGCTCAGTAACAGATGATCTGTGTTGAGGAGGCTCCCCCTGCTGGCTTCAGGACACACTGCTCATCCACACAATACTGCACTTTTCTTTTCTTTATATTGTCAAGCCCTGGGGCAACACCACATGAGTTTAAAATGGCTTCAAATGGAAGAAAAAGTCTCAACTTGAAAATGCTGGCAACATATTTGGACGTTTGTTTTCAGTTAATCCATAAATTAAATGATGTATTGATCATAGTTGGATGGAGATTGAGATCTAGAGACTGTTTCCATGGTAAGAGAGTTGTTTATATATGGTTATAAACAGAGGTGAGAAGTAACTAAGTAGATTTCCTCAAGTACTACTTAAGTACTATTTTGAGATACTTGTACTTTACTAGAGTATTTCAATTTGTTAGTACTTTGTACTTTTACTGCACGCCATGTATTTAATACCTTTAGTTACTTTACAGATCTGGAGGAATGATGTGAAATATAATCAAGTGTTAAATCAGACTTTAGTTCCACCTGGAGTAAATCCACCAGCTACCCTGCAGTATACAAAGTCATTCAAACTAGCTGCACCTTCACCAGCTTTGAGAACACTTTCATGATCAATCATTATAAAACATATCATATATATTATTCTGAAATGGACCAATCTGCACAACTACTACTTTTACTGTCGCTACTTTCACTATATTTTGACGATAATACTTTTCTACTTTCACTTGAGGAACATTTTTATTGCAGGACTTTTACTGTAACAGAGTATTCCTACACTCTGGTACTTCTTCTTTTACTCAAGTACATGATCTGAGTACTTCTACTTTTAATCAAGTACAAGATCTGAGTACTTCTACTTCGACTCAAGTACAAGATCTTAGTACTTCTACTTTTACTCAAGTACATGATCTGAGTACTTCTACTTTTACTCAAGTACAAGATCTGAGTACTTCTACTTTTACTCAAGTACATGATCTGAATACTTCTACTTTTACTCAAGTACATGATCTGAGTACTTCTACTTTTACTCAAGTACAAGATCTGAGTACTTCTACTTTTACTCAAGTACAAGATCTGAGTACTTCTCCCACTTCTGGATTTACATTATTATTATAAAGATATTTACATCTTGGATACTTTTGTACGAATGACAGTGAGGTTGTAGTGATCGGTGCAGACCAGCAGGTGTCAGTGTCCCTCTAAAGTTTAAACATCATAAGTTAAATCTGCCAAACGTAATAAATTACTCAATAAATTAATGAACAGGCCATTACATGTACCAAATAAATTAAAGTAACATTCCACATATTTATTATTTATTATTAATTTCTACATAAATGTATATCTGATCAAATACTTTTACTGTATTTTTTTTAACATTTTAAATATACTTATGTATAATTTTTACTTTGCATTTCCCCATTATTTATTTCTGTTTTATTTATTTATGCATTATTCTTCCGACTTCCAGAGTACATCTCTTGTTGTGTATTTCCCATGGGTGGTTCTAGGGGGGGGGCAACAGGGGCCAATTCCCCTGTGACCCAAAGCTTGGACCCCCCTGTGGGCCCCCTCCAAATAATAAATCCATTGCAATTCATGTAAAATACTAAGCTAGTGTGCTGGGCCAAAGTTAACAGGGATTTTTTTAAAGTTACTGAAACAAATATGAAGAAATAAGATAACAACTCAGTTTGGCTGCATAACTATGTATTTATTAATCCAAACATCTTTCTATGTTCTGTATCTTGGGCCAAAGTAACACAACATATAACATACAATTGTAACAAAGTCATTGACAGAAACTCTGTTACTAAATCAAATACCATGGTATTTTAATGATTTTTTATGCGTTATGACTTTGTTCTTCGGCGATACACTTCACCCCAAATTGCTCCTGTGGGGACGCCACACATTGAGTAAGTTAATTTGGATAAAAGCATCTAACAGGTGACATGTAATAATACTAAACTAAACATTTTTAAATCTCCTTCCTGCATTAATCACTGTCCCCCCAAGTCATATTACTCTAGAACAGGGGTCGGCAACAGGCGGACCACGGTCCGGATCCGGACCCAGACGCCGACCTATACGGACCCGGACCTATAATCAATACATTAATAGGGGATTTCAATTTTGACGGGGCGATTCTATTTGAACCGCCGCAGACAGGGGGCGAAAGAGAGGAGTGAGCGATACAGGGAGAGAAACACAGAAGAAGAGACGAGTGAGCGATACAGGGAGAGAAACACAGAAGAAGAGACGAGAGCGCGGCAGAGAGGAACGTGAGTGAAGAGAATAGTTAACGATACAGGGAGAGAAGACGGAGAGGAGTGTGAACAGGCGTGTTAGCGGCAGACAGGGAGAGACAAATAATTACACATGGTGCTCTCCAAGAAGAGGAAAGTGGACAGTGAGAACAGAGCTTTAAACCCTGAGTGGACTCGTTCATGTTCATCCTGCCCTCTGGGAGCACAGAACCAGTGTGTCTCATTTATTCAGAGACCGTGGCGCTCATTAAAAGTGCCAAAACGCCACTATGAGACAAAACACAAAGTGTTTGACCAAACATTCCCTCTCAAGTCAGAACTGAGGTCACAAAAAATAAGCAGTCTCAGAGCCCGATATGATCAGTCCACCAGGATCAAAATTAAAACTAAATATCGTTCCAGGGCAGGCTAACCGAGGCTAACCAATGAGCACCTGCATGTGTGAGTGAGAATGGCCCTGACACCATTTCAGCCCAGATTTAAACTCCTGGCAGGACAAGCTCCAGCTCAATTCTCGCACTGAACAGAACAAAGTGAGTGAGGGACTGCAATATAAGAGGGAGAGAAAGAGAAACTTTAAAACTGTTCAATTGTTATGATGTGCAAAGATTGATATTGTTCTATAATCGGCTGAAACTGTTAAGTCATGATGTGAAACGGTTAACAAAGAAAAAGGGAAACTCAAGCTGCTGCTACAATTTATTTTATTTATCTAAAATTAAGCACTTTTAAGATGCACATATTTTCAAAAGATATTTTATTTATTTTCTCTATTTTATTTGTAAATGCAGCCCGAGAGGAACATTACACATATCCACAGTATTTACTGTATATCTGTAGTTCAATGTTAATTGACAATAAATATTGTTCTTTATGAATTGTACTTTCTTTATTTGATTGGCAGTCAGTTGTTGATTACATGCAGACGTTGATAAAGCTACAGGTCACTTCAATATATATCACACTAATTCATGAAGCAAGTTAGACATTTTGATGTTCCGGACCTTTGCATGGGGAGATTTTCTCTAACTGGACCTCGTTGAATTTAGTTGAATACCCCTGCTCTAGAAGCACCACAGCTATTTCCTAAAACATAATGTTAAGATTTAATTAAAGGTCACCTATCATGCTATTTTTAGGCAATAGCATAGGTCTCAGATATATACAAATATATAAAAAACATGTTTATGTAGTGTTTTGCTCAATATACCAAACAGATCACCCATTCTACCCATGCCTTTCTGATTGGGCCGTGGGTGTAAAGCCAGCCTACATTTCTGATATTACGTCATTTCGGACGCAAATCTGGATCAGCTCCGTTGTTCCCCGTTTTTAGAGATTTGGGTACGGAGGAAAAGAGAGAGGGTTTATTTTCTGACGCTGCGTGAGTTCCCTGACACACCGGGGACACATGTTTATGTATAAAAGACATCAGAAAGTGCATTTTGCATGATAGGTCCCCTTTAAGTATCTTGTTCAATTATTCTGGCAGTGAATACAAATTAGGTGTTTTTTGTCTCTTGTAGGAAAAAACGAGACAAAGAACAACATTTATTTTTAGTGGAACATTGTTTTATTGGTGAATTTATCAAACACAGATTCATACACTTCTTAACATTTTCTCTCTGAAATTATCTTCAAAGTAAATTCAGTAAAGGTATTTTAATTTTTTCTGCTCATGCAGCGCAGAAGAAAATGTCCTGAAGAGGCCCGATGACCTCTGACCCCTCGTTAGCTCTTTAGCCAATCAGATAAATGCATTCTTTTACATGACTTTATAAGCATCCAATAAGAAAATATACAAAAACAGATTTTTTTGTCTTTCAGAGAATAGAATATGCAGACATTTTGATGTAGAAAAACATTTTCTTTTCAGAGACGCTGTAAACCAGACAACAGGGAGGCCTCACCCCCGCTCATAAAACCACCTTCTGAACTTTTTTCTGTAGTTTTTCTTTCCTGCAGTTTCTTAAACATCTCTTACGCCACGAAAAAACTGATTCCATCCACACGAAAAGGACGATGAACTGGAAAAAACCCACCAAAAACCTTTGTTCATCAACAGAACCAGAAAGCACAGGACTACAAAGACCAGAATGCATTGTGATGCAAGCAGGAACAAAGAGGAAAACAACAACAACAGCAACAACAACAACAAACATCTGACTGATTCCTTCATAAAATTCATATCTTATATGAATTTTGTCCTGCGTTTTTTAAAAACAAAAAAATGGCACAAAAATGTAAAATAAAAACTTCACTTTTTTTCTACCTAAACGAACGAAACAAAGTCAGTTTTGCTTCTGTCCGTCATCCATCACAGTTCGTTCGTTTTATATAGATACTGCATTTCCCAGCATGCCCCTGCTCGTCCACAAACACAAGGACACGCTCTTCCTCCATCAATGAAGACGGAACGACGGTATGGAGAGATGAAGAGAAAAAAACAAAACGTCCTCTCGTCCACACGGTGTTGCTGCTTCCCAGAAACCAAGTCATTGAGTCACAAAAAATTCAGCACCAGTGGGAAAAAGGCAATTTTTGATTGATTCAATTTAGTTTTGCGCTTGACATTCGATTTATTTTTACCACAAAACGACACAAGTTAGAAAAAAAAATGAATGTGACTCCTCCACCTGATATAGCCCCACCCCCTTTTGGCAGAAGTGGGCGGGGCCACAATGACAACTATGACTTAACCTGCTAATAGAAAAGTTTAACAATAGTCTTTGGCAGATTTACAGAAATAAAAGGCCGTCTGCTGCTGAAGTTGGCCAAGAGACGTGATGAAAAAGATCGACAACAGTCTTTTTTGTTTTTTGTATTCAACACTGAAAGCGATTACTGTCACAGAAATGAGCCACAATGTCCGAAATGAACAGAAAATGTATCAGACACATTATTTATGCATGTAGCCTATATATTTGAATACAAAGTCTTGTAACATTAAGTTAGTCTTTGAAGATATGTTAGCTTGTCATAGCTACGTTAGCATAGGTCTTTAAAACTGGTTAGCTCATCAGGTTCTCTGAAGCTACTTAAGCTTGTTAGCTTATTCCTTAGCTTAACCTGTATGTCTGTGAGGCTACGCTATGTTGCCCAGTATGTCTGTGAAGCTAAGTTAGTTAATCCTGTACAGTATGTCTGAGAATCTACGTTAGCTTGCCCCTATGTCTTTGAAGTTAAGTTAGCTCATCCTGTATGTCTGAGAATATACTTTAGCTCATCCTGTATGTCTGTAAATTTACACTATCTTGCACTGTATGTCTGTGAATCTACGTTAGCATGCCCCTACATCTTTAAAGCTAAATTAGCTTATCCTATATGTCTGTAAATCTATGTTAGCTGATCCTTGTATGTCTGTGAAGCTAAGTTAGGTCATCCAGTGTGTCTGTGAATTTCCTTTAGCTCTTCCCATATATCTGTGAGGTTACATTAGATACCCCTGTTTGTCTTTTAGCTTAAGTTAGCTCAGCCTGTATGTCTGAACCTACGTTAGCATGTCCTGTGCGTCTGTGAAGCTACTTTAGCCCATCCTATATATCTGTGAATCTATGTTAACTCCTCCCATATTTCTGTGAAGCTACGTTAGCTTGTCCTGTTGGTCTGTAAAGCTATAGCAGCACAGGTCTGTACGGCTACACTTGTAACGCATTACTTTAAAAGCTACGTAAACCCGCTGTCCCTCTGTGATAGGCTACTACGTTAGCTCTTCCCCTTGTCTATGAAGCTACAAAAGCTTGACCCATTGGTCTGAAGCTACATTAGCGTGACAATAAGTTCTGTAAAGTAAAAATATTTTGTTTTCCGTTAGTCAGATCTCAAACTCTGTGGGATGTGTTCTACCAGCAATTGTGAGATAAATATGTAAGTTTGAAAATGTCACCAATGACATCCCAACAAGTTAGTTTCACCCTTTATGAAGGGTTAAAGGTTCCATGTTAACTTTTGCTACATGACCTGCTGTGTTGTGGCTGGTTTCTGTGACTGTAGTCATCAGTGCAAAGAGATAAAACGGATGTAGGCTGCAGCAGAACCGAGAGCTGCCGGTGAACGCTGCTCCGACTGAAGCTGACGTCTTAGAGTTTCTTTATGCTGCTGATGATCCGTCTTTTATTGAAGCTGTGATGAAAATCCAAAGATTATAAACAGCCTTGATGTGTTTCACTTCTCCTTGGACTGAAACTGGACTCCACTGACCGTCATGTTTACCTAATTTCCCCCAGCGGGATAAATAAAGTATTCTGATTCCAGGCAAATATTTGGCACAAATCTGTGTTTCTAATATTGTGTTTTGGGACTTTTTAAGATGTTGCCTTTTTTACAATTATTCAGGCATTTTATAAACAATTAATGCGGAAAATAATGTTTAGTCATTGCCTTAATATATGTGTTTGTATATATATATATATTGTATGCATCAGTGTTAACATGGGGGTCAATGGAGTCTGGACTTTGTCGGAGCAGAAACATCCATCACAGAGCGTCTCCTGGCTCCTCCCCCCAGTGACCTTGGCCTCCTCTGATTGGCTGAGCTGCTGAGTGGCATTCAGGTGAAGGTCGGAGGTCAGGGAGAGGAGGGCCTTGCTGTATTAGTTTCCTGTCTCAGGGAGGACGGAGAGCAGTCCAACAGCAGGAGGAAGAGGAGCAGAGCAGGAGGTGCTATGAGGAGATGAAGAGGAGGAGGAGCAACATGGCGGGCAGCAGGGAGTTACCGGGCAGAACGAGGCTGCATCCACCGGTGGTGTCGTCCGTCAGGAAGGGCTCCGGAGACTCATACACAGAGTCATCTGATAGAGATGGAAAAATACTTATTATCAGATGTTTAAAGGTCCCCTATTATACTCTTTTTCATCAATATATCACAGGTCTCAGATATATACAGAACCTGTCTCTGATTGGCTGAAACACCAAACAGATCATTGCAGCATTACCCATAATCCCCTCTGTTTCAGCCCTGTTTCAAAAGGGCTGATTCTCTGTCTGTTATTTCAGATGAAAATAAGCAGCCCCTCCCCACGCCCTGTTGTGTAATAGAAGCTTCGAATGAAGAACCAAGCGAAATCTTATCCAAACTGAACTTTTACTTTATATTCATTAAACAGTTTCCAACAAGAACGGTGGAAGACAGGGAAAATGCACTCGATATGCTCGTATTCAATTTTCATGACAACAGGAAGGTGTCAGAGGAGGACACATACTTGCACTTCAAAATAAAAGCATTTCCTGTGAAACTTTGTGCCTTTTAACTTCTATCAAGAATCAAATAAACAAATGTTTTACTGCCTTAAATAAAACAAGTTACAACACGCCCCTCTGAGAGAGATTTGGTTACAAAGAACTCAATGGTGCTCTAGGAGGAGATTTAGGTGATAAGGGGGGGGGGGAGGTTACCTTGGTTGGTGATTGGCTAATGGTTACACAAGACAAAACATCGTTATGACATCATAAAGTGGCCAAAATCTGATCAGCTCATTTTCAGACAGGTTTTTATATGGATCAAGACAAGAAGAGAGAGAATTGTGAGAAACGGTATTTCGATCTCTCTGTCTGTACACAAACTGAAAGATTGACGATAAAGTTGACTTTGACTTGATTTAAGACGATTAACCAGCCTGAGTTTTTTTTCTAAGTGGGTACATTATTTAAAAAGTTTGAGAATCACTTAGTTAGCGTATACTATTTCTGCTATACTATTACTTTTTCTTTACTTTTCTTTATTTATGGAATAATATACACTATGGCTTTTCATAATGTTTTCTTTATTAAGTGTTTACTATGACTTTGTATTAATGTCTTATGACTTATAATAGTTTCACTTTTTATGCCATACCATGAAACTTTCTGATATAATAGACAATTACCTTTTATGACACACCTATCAATGACTGATAAAATATGACATGCTATTCTCTGACTTTTGTAAAAAATAATCTGACATACGATAATATAACTTTTTATGACACACTTTACCTTCATTTCTGTCTGACATACTATACTATAAAACAATTGTCATAGTAAACTATTTCATAGAAATGTAACCGAACATTTAATATTTCATTTATATGTCGTACAAAAAGTCATAGTATATACATTAATAAATCACAGGTTTTATAGATTTTTTTTTCATGTAACGAGACTCACTGGTGGGTTTGACGTAGATTTTGAGCTTCAGACACGGTTTCCCAGCCAGGCTCGGATGTGGAGAAGCTGCAGAGACAACAGAGACACATTAAAGCATGGAAACATGTCACAGTAGAGACACTAAATACTAATATGACCCTGGAAATGAGCAGAATAGGGCCTCTTTAAAAGAAAATATTCAAGTACATAACACGTACCTCCAAAAAACTACAGTATGTGAAACATTTGGACTTAATGGTCGTTATTTAAACATTAGCCTGATGTTTCTTTGTTTTCTCTGCTGTTACTCAGAGAGCAGCAGCTGTTTGACCTTGACGCACAAACACACAAGCACGCACACACACACACACACACACACACACATACACACACACACACACACAACCATGCACGCACGCATGCACGCACGCACAGACACACACACACACACACACACACACACACACACACACACACACACACACACACACACACACACACACACACTCATTAAGTGTCATTTAAAACAAACTGCCAGTTTCTCTTCTGGGAGCTCTTTTGCTCCAAATGAGGCTCAATTTAGAAAATATTTTCCAGGTTGGATGACAAATTATGTCTAGACAGAAACACACACACATGTACACACACACACACACACACACACACACACACACACACACACACACACACACACACACACACACACACACACACACACACACACACACACACACACACACACACACACACACACACACACACACACATAATGGCAGCAGTGTGTGATTCTGTGTTCCAAACTGTGAACATGTTGGTTATATTAGGCCACATAAACATTTACTGAGCTCTGATGCTATTTTTTACCTTGTTTTAATCTTTTTATACACATAAATACTAAGAGTGTGTGAGCGTGTGGTATAAACCTGACATGGCTATTTAAGAAAAACACAAACAAAGGTGAAATATAAACATATATTTGATATAATGTAAGATAGATAGATAGTTTAAGAGCCTGTGTGTACTTTAGTTATTTATACAATTGTAAATAAGGCAATGTCCTCATCTCTGTGTCCCCATTTCAACTTTATACATCTCTAATAAAGTTCCTCTCTGGCCCGAAAATACCTTTATAAACCGGAGATTTTGTGTAGGAAAACTGTTGGACAGGCGTCACCAAAAAGTACGTTTTGTGAGAAGAAATGTATTCCAGAAATATCACTGTGCAAAACACACCGGCCAATTTTGACCGAAAATAGTATGGGAAGGGGGGTACGACCTAACGCAAGAGAAGGGTTAATTTAAAGTGGACCTATTATGCTATATTGGAAACATATATTGTAGGGCCATACCTATACAAAACATGTCTGAAGTTTTTTGCTTCAAATCCCAAACAGATCCCCCATTGTAGCCATGCCTCATACTGCTCAAACCCCTCGTTTGAAGTCCTGTTAGAGAAAAGCGGATTTTGGGTCCTTAGCTTGAAAAAAATACAAAAGGGGAGGCGGAGCTAATGCCTGATCAGAATTCTACCGGAGATAAAGGTAAATTCGGTTGTGATAAAACGCCATCCTGTTCTAAACCACATCAAGGATTATTTCTGAAACAGTATGGAGCTCAAATGCTTTTTCTCTTGCGGTTTATCACAAGGTGAGTTATTTTTTTATTTCCTGCTTTTTAAACACATGTGCTTTCCAGTACATTTCATTTCATTTCAAACCTTTATTTAGACAGATAAATCCCATTGAGATCATTGATCTCTTTTTCAAGGGAGACCTGCTCAAGTAGTTCCACATGAAACATAAAAACATAAATAGAACAACAAAAGGACATCATACAGCATCATTTACATAATTATCCACATAAACAGGTACCAACAGCTTCCGATTGAGTAGCATCCAACCGAGCTTTAAAAACATTTAGTGGCACCAGTTTCCATTTAATTTGAAGACTATTCCAAGACAGAGGAGCTGCGCATCTAAAAGCTGTCTTCCCTAAGACAGTCCTAGCAGCTGGCACATTTAATAAAACCACAGCATTCGATCTCAGGCAGTAGCCACTTACAATTCTCCGTGAGATCAGGGAGCAGATGTAAGATGGAAGTTTCCCTAACATGGCTTTGTATATAAAAATGTACCAGTGACTGAGCCTCCGTACAGTTAGTGAAAGCAAACCAGCCCTTGCATACAGGGTACAGTGATGGGTTAATGCTTTACAGTTTGTCACAAATCTCAGTGCACTGTGATACGCAGCATCTAACTTGACCAGGCAATTGGCATGTGCATTCATATAGACCAGATCACCATAGTCCAGCACAGGTAAAAAGGTCACAGAGCCTTTTCCTGGCCTCAAGCGAGAAACAGGACTTGTTCCTGTAGAAGAAACCTAGCCTAACCCTCAGCTTTTTAAGCAGGTTATTGACATGAAGTTTAAAAGTGAGACAATCATCAAGCCAGATACCAAGGTATTTGTAACAGGTAACCACTTCAAGTTTTATTCCTTGCGTAGTTACAATATCTAAAACAGGCTCTGGTGTCTTTTTAGCTTTAGATAAGAGCATTACCTTGGTTTTCTCAACATTTAAAAGAAGCTTTAGTTCAGAGAGCTGAGTCTGAATAATGTTAAAAACATCCTGTAATTGAACACCAGCCTCCTTAATGGAGGGACCTGCGCAGTACATCACGGTATCATCCGCATAAAAATGTAAAGTAGCTTCATCCACATTTTCCCCTAAACTATTGATATATATGGAGAATAAAAGTGGACCTAAAACAGAACCTTGGGGAACACCATTAGCAATGTTTAACCACTCAGAAGACAGCCCATCAAAGTGAACACATTGGGACCTTTCAGAGAGGTAGTTCACAAACCACCCACTGTATGGCTGGACATGCCTATACTGGCTAGCCTCTGCCTTAAAATGTGATGATCGACGGTGTCAAACGCTTTTGAAAGGTCAATAAATAGAGCTGCACAACTCTGCTTATTATCTAAAATACTCGCCACATCATTCACCACTTTCATTGTGGCAGGGATGGTGCTATGTTGATTTCTGAAGCCTGACTGATGTTTAGACAGGATGTCATTTGTACATAAAAACTCCTTTACCTGTTCACTCACTAGGCGTTCAAGAACCTTAGCCAGAACTGACAACTTAGAGATTGGCCTATAATTATTTAATAAAGTGGCCTCCCCACCTTTTAGTAGAGGCAGGACATACGCTGACTTCCACAATTTTGGAATTGTGTTAGTGCTGAGGGAGAGGTTAAAAAGAGTAGTGACAGGTGGAGCAATAAAATCTGCAGCTATCTTTAAAAAGAAAGGTTCTACGTTGTCCGGGCCAGCCGGTTTCTTAGGATCTAACTTGGTTAAAGCTTCACGAACAACATCAACAGTAAAAGGAGTAAAACTAAAAGGGTTTTCCAACACACGTTTTTCAGAGTCACGGATTGAGGTGTTCACAGAAGCAGAGTTAGTCACAGAATCAAATAGAGAACCACAGGACACAAAATGCTCATTAAAGCAATTTAGCATAGTAGCCCTGTCCGATATAGTGCCAGATGCTGTGGTAATGCACGGAGGTAGCTCATTACGGATATCGCCGGTGGATAACGATTTAATGGCTTTCCAAAATGTTCCAGGATTATTCAGGTTCTTTGTGGTTACTGACAGATAGTACTTTGATTTAGCACTTTTGATTTGCGATGTGAAGCTATTCCTTAGCTGCCTAAAACGCAGCCATTCTACCTCTGAGCCTGATTTCCTAGCCTTTGCCCAGGCCTTGTTTCTCTCATGAAGGAGACTGGACAGTTCAGCAGAAAACCAAGGATTGTCTCGTCCCTTTACTCTAAATTTACGCAGGGGTGCATGTCTATCAATGATCTCCATAAAACCAAGATAAAAATAAGACCATGCGGTTTCTACATCAGCACACAGATCGATTTTACCCCAATCAAAATCTAACAGATCATGCACAAAACCCTGCTCAACAAAATGTTTTTTGTCTCTCTTAATGATAATGCGAGGTTTAACCTTTTGGACCTTAGTGTCCCTAATTGTGGCTACAACACAGTGATCGCTCAGATCATTTGCAAATACTCCCACAGCTGAGTATTTATAGGGAACATTAGTTAAAATGAGATCAATTAGGGAGGATTTATTAGGGGACTTAATGTTAGGGCGAGTAGGACTGTCCACAATCTGAGTAACATTCAAAGAGATACAAAGGTTTTTAAAATCCTCTGACACTGCAGTTAACCAGTCCCAGTTAAAATCTCCAAGTAGCACTATTTCCTTGTAGTCTAGTTGTGATAAAAGATTTGCTAGTGAAGACAAGGAGTCTTTGACAGCTGACCTGTTGACCGTTTGCCACTTCTATATTTATGGCTAAAAATTCAAATTGCTTACTGATCGATTTGGAAACTAATGTGGTTACACTGAACTTATTCTTAACATAAATGGCAACGCCACCACCTTTATTAGGCTGGTCGGTACGATACACATTAAAACCATTTAAGGCAATGTCAGAGGCCAAAATAGATTTGTTTAGCCATGTTTCTGATAAAACAATGACGTCAGCGTCAGTTGAGCTCGCCCAGATACGGACAAAATCTAGTTTACCTAACAGACTGCGCACATTCAAGTGGATGAAACCCAACCCAGACCTAGCTTTAAAATCAGCAGGAGTAGCGATCTGACTACTACTACTGGGCGGACCAGGGTTAGGTTGTACATTTCCTGACAGTAATAACAACAAAAAAACCAGGCATCTTTTCCTCTTAAGCGACACACACACATTGTCATCTAATTTAGAAACACCGGAAAAGTCTGCGAGAGTGTGATTTGAGCTTAAGAAGCAGTCCTGAAGAACCATCATCGCAGGAAAACAAAAAAGACAAACATATTTTGTCGAGCAGATTGTCTGTGACAAGGCAACCGGTAATTGTTTGAGCAACACATCCGAACCTTTGCAGGGGATGCCCACTGCGGGTGGCAGAACAGACCTGAATCCAGTAGACTTCTCAGAATGATTAGAGATCTTCTCATAGTCCAAAACAGTTAACAGGCACAGCAGAATCCCGATATGGGCCATTTCCCCAGACCAGCACACAGTATCCGCGATGTTCCTGGAGCAAAATCAGCACAGCAGCAAAGGACAGGCGAAAGCAGCAGCGTGGTATCCCCGGGGTGAAAGCAGGCCTCTGCAACAGCAGAACCAGGACAGGTGGGAAGCAGGCCCCAGCTGTGGTAAAATCCTCCTCCGTACAGCAGCACAC
Organism: Gymnodraco acuticeps; assembly: GCF_902827175.1. Taxonomy (NCBI): domain Eukaryota; kingdom Metazoa; phylum Chordata; class Actinopteri; order Perciformes; family Bathydraconidae; genus Gymnodraco; species Gymnodraco acuticeps. The sequence continues at coordinate 346,379 of NW_022989903.1, forward strand.
GCCCGGTGGAAGCAGGCCAAGCCCGAAGCGTGGATCCACTCCGTCTCTCCGCGACGACTTCGGGGTAAAAACCTCTCCAGTACAGCCGTATTCTACAGGTGGGAGCGGGCCTCCGTAGATCGCAGAATCGCAGGCAGCAACAGGTGGAGCCGCTCCGTCTCTTCGCGACAAGCAGGCCTCCGTAAATCGCAGATCGCATGCAGCAACAGGTGGAGCCGCTCCGTCTCTTCGCGACGTCTCCGGAGGAAAAACACCTCAGTACAGCCGCACACGACAGGTGGGAGTAGGCCTCGGCAGATCGCAGACAACTAAAACTACTACTTGTATAAGCAGGGATGGCTACAAGTTTGTAAGCAGGAGAGCTGGATGCTAACAGATGCCATATGCTAACAGGTAGTGCGAGCCTGTAGAAATTGCGACTGCCTCCAATGACAGCGTAGGATCGACATGGGGGCTTTACAATGGTACCTGAACAGGTTAGGTCTGAGTGTTAGCGAGGCTTGCTAATGTAAACAAAGACCAGATTACGTCCAAAACACGTCAGGCATTGTTTCTGATAGCAACTCTCTGTGGGTCCGCCGTCGATTTGACGTCAGATCGGCAGCAAATCGGTATCAGCTCGTTGTTCCCCCGTTTTTAAAAGATTTGGGTACGGAGGAAAAGAGAGAGGGTTTTATTTTCTGATGCTGCGTGAGTTCCCTGACACACCGGGGACACATATTCATGTATAAAATACATCACAAAGTGCATTTAGCACGATAGGTCCCCTTTAATATAACCAATTTTGAAAAAAAAATTCTCGTAGACACTTCAAAAAGTCTGAGAAGCAGAGGGAAATTATTAGCCTGGCTCCATTAAAAGACAATCCTTTAAAGACTTCCAGAGAGTGTGTTTCACTTGTTGCATCGTGTTGTTACACACTGATGTACTTAACATGTTGAGCAGGTGTGGAACAAAGGAGGGGGGGGGGGGGGGGGTGTAATCGCCTTATTAAAACCAGAAGCTGTTTGTCCCTCAGTGCTAATGATAATGCTTTTAGCACCACATGTTTAAAAGCCTGTAATGATAACACACACACATGAACACAAACACACACGCCATAATCTGTCTGATAAACACATCATTAAAGCTCTTATCAGCATGTTGGGAAGAAGACACTGTTTACTAAGTGACATTTGTGACAGAGGCCATCTGAGGTCAAGTGGAAGCAGCAGGCAGAGGGGGGTCAATTCAAGTTGAGGACACGTTCCCTCCGTAAACACACTTTCTACCTTTTCATTACAAATTAAAGAGGGACAGCAGGTTCAAATAGTGTTAATGGTAAATAAAGCACATTTCACCCTCCACAAACCCAAAATAAACAGATATATTAGCAATACAAAGAATACATGGATGCTGAATGTGCCCAGAGTTATTAAGTATTCACAGATGTGGTAGTAATCACTTATGCTCAGTAGTTTACAGTGTGTGTACTCACAGATGTAGTAGTACTCTATGTGTAGTGCTCACAGATGTAGTAGTACTCTATGTGTAGTGCTCACAGATGTAGTAGTACTCTATGTGTAGTGCTCACAGATGTGGTACTCAGTGAGGATCAGTAGGATATAGTGTCTCGCAAAGTGTTACTAATTATGAATTGTGAATAGTATTCACTGTGGTATTAGTACTCAGTGTGTGTACTCACAGATGTAGTAGTACTCGTATTTATTCATAGATGTAGTAGTACTCAGTGTGTGTACTCACGTAGTCGTTCTTGGTGTGTGTATCTACAGTATACTCGGTTTGTGTACTCACAGACGTAGTAGTACTTGGTGTGTGTACTCACAGACGTAGTAGTACTTGGTGTGTGTACTCACATATGTCGTTGTTCTTGGTGTGTGTATTAGTACATGGTGTGTGTACTCACAGATGAACGGTGTTGTAGTACTTGGTGTGTGCATTTTCAGGTGTATATGTACTCAGTATGTGTATTTACAGTACAGGTGTGTCTGTACTTTTTGTGTAGTACTCACAGATGTAAAAGCACTTGGTGTGTGTATAAGTACTCAGTGTGTGTACTCACATATGTAGTATGACTCAGTAATGCTCAGTAGTATACAGTAGTACTCAGTGTGTGTACTCACAGATGTAGTAGTACTCTATGTGTAGTGCTCACAGATGTGGTACTCAGTGAGGATCAGTAGGATATAGTGTCTCGCAAAGTGTTACTAATTATGAATTGTGAATAGTATTCACTGTGGTATTAGTACTCAGTGTGTGTACTCACAGATGTAGTAGTACTCGTATTTATTCATAGATGTAGTAGTACTCAGTGTGTGTACTCACGTAGTCGTTCTTGGTGTGTGTATCTACAGTATACTCGGTTTGTGTACTCACAGACGTAGTAGTACTTGGTGTGTGTACTCACAGACGTAGTAGTACTTGGTGTGTGTACTCACATATGTCGTTGTTCTTGGTGTGTGTATTAGTACATGGTGTGTGTACTCACAGATGAACGGTGTTGTAGTACTTGGTGTGTGCATTTTCAGGTGTATATGTACTCAGTATGTGTATTTACAGTACAGGTGTGTCTGTACTTTTTGTGTAGTACTCACAGATGTAAAAGCACTTGGTGTGTGTATAAGTACTCAGTGTGTGTACTCACATATGTAGTATGACTCAGTAATGCTCAGTAGTATACAGTAGTACTCAGTGTGTGTACTCACAGATGTAGTAGTACTCTATGTGTAGTGCTCACAGATGTGGTACTCAGTGAGGATCAGTAGGATATAGTGTCTCGCAAAGTGTTACTAATTATGAATTGTGAATAGTATTCACTGTGGTATTAGTACTCAGTGTGTGTACTCACAGATGTAGTAGTACTCGTATTTATTCATAGATGTAGTAGTACTCAGTGTGTGTACTCACATATGTAGTATGACTCAGTAATGCTCAGTAGTATACAGTAGTACTCAGTGTGTGTACTCACAGATGTAGTAGTACTCTTTGTGTAGTGCTCACAGATGTGGTACTCAGTGAGGATCAGTAGGATATAGTGTCTCGCAAAGTGTTACTAATTATGAATTGTGAATAGTATTCACTGTGGTATTAGTACTCAGTGTGTGTACTCACAGATGTAGTAGTACTCGTATTTATTCATAGATGTAGTAGTACTCAGTGTGTGTACTCACGTAGTCGTTCTTGGTGTGTGTATCTACAGTATACTCGGTTTGTGTACTCACAGACGTAGTAGTACTTGGTGTGTGTACTCACAGACGTAGTAGTACTTGGTGTGTGTACTCACATATGTCGTTGTTCTTGGTGTGTGTATTAGTACATGGTGTGTGTACTCACAGATGAACGGTGTTGTAGTACTTGGTGTGTGCATTTTCAGGTGTATATGTACTCAGTATGTGTATTTACAGTACAGGTGTGTCTGTACTTTTTGTGTAGTACTCACAGATGTAAAAGCACTTGGTGTGTGTATAAGTACTCAGTGTGTGTACTCACATATGTAGTATGACTCAGTAATGCTCAGTAGTATACAGTAGTACTCAGTGTGTGTACTCACAGATGTAGTAGTACTCTATGTGTAGTGCTCACAGATGTGGTACTCAGTGAGGATCAGTAGGATATAGTGTCTCGCAAAGTGTTACTAATTATGAATTGTGAATAGTATTCACTGTGGTATTAGTACTCAGTGTGTGTACTCACAGATGTAGTAGTACTCGTATTTATTCATAGATGTAGTAGTACTCAGTGTGTGTACTCACGTAGTCGTTCTTGGTGTGTGTATCTACAGTATACTCGGTTTGTGTACTCACAGACGTAGTAGTACTTGGTGTGTGTACTCACAGACGTAGTAGTACTTGGTGTGTGTACTCACATATGTCGTTGTTCTTGGTGTGTGTATTAGTACATGGTGTGTGTACTCACAGATGAACGGTGTTGTAGTACTTGGTGTGTGCATTTTCAGGTGTATATGTACTCAGTATGTGTATTTACAGTACAGGTGTGTCTGTACTTTTTGTGTAGTACTCACAGATGTAAAAGCACTTGGTGTGTGTATAAGTACTCAGTGTGTGTACTCACATATGTAGTATGACTCAGTAATGCTCAGTAGTATACAGTAGTACTCAGTGTGTGTACTCACAGATGTAGTAGTACTCTATGTGTAGTGCTCACAGATGTGGTACTCAGTGAGGATCAGTAGGATATAGTGTCTCGCAAAGTGTTACTAATTATGAATTGTGAATAGTATTCACTGTGGTATTAGTACTCAGTGTGTGTACTCACAGATGTAGTAGTACTCGTATTTATTCATAGATGTAGTAGTACTCAGTGTGTGTACTCACGTAGTCGTTCTTGGTGTGTGTATCTACAGTATACTCGGTTTGTGTACTCACAGACGTAGTAGTACTTGGTGTGTGTACTCACAGACGTAGTAGTACTTGGTGTGTGTACTCACATATGTCGTTGTTCTTGGTGTGTGTATTAGTACATGGTGTGTGTACTCACAGATGAACGGTGTTGTAGTACTTGGTGTGTGCATTTTCAGGTGTATATGTACTCAGTATGTGTATTTACAGTACAGGTGTGTCTGTACTTTTTGTGTAGTACTCACAGATGTAAAAGCACTTGGTGTGTGTATAAGTACTCAGTGTGTGTACTCACATATGTAGTATGACTCAGTAATGCTCAGTAGTATACAGTAGTACTCAGTGTGTGTACTCACAGATGTAGTAGCTCTTGGTGTGTGTATAAGTACTCAGTGTGTGTACACACAGATGTAGGAGCACTTGGTGTGTGTATAAGTACTCAGTGTGTGTACTCACAGATGTAGGAGCACTTGGTGTGTGTATAAGTACTCAGTGTGTGTACTCACAGATGTAGGAGCACTTGGTGTGTGTATAAGTACTCAGTGTGTGTACTCACAGATGTAGGAGCACTTGGTGTGTGTATAAGTACTCAGTGTGTGTACAGACAGATATAGTAGTAATCAGTGTGTTTATTCACAGATTTAGTAGTACTCAGTCTGTGTATTCACAGATGTAGGAGCACTTGGTGTGTGTATAAGTACTCGGTGTGTGTACACAGAGATGTAGGAGCACTTGGTGTGTGTATAAGTACTCAGTGTGTGTACTCACAGATGTAGGAGCACTTGGTGTGTGTATAAGTACTCAGTGTGTGTACTCACAGATGTAGGAGCACTTGGTGTGTGTATAAGTACTCAGTGTGTGTACAGACAGATGTAGGAGCACTTGGTGTGTGTATAAGTACTCAGTGTGTGTACTCACAGATGTAGGAGCACTTGGTGTGTGTATAAGTACTCAGTGTGTGTACTCACAGATGTAGTAGTACTCGTGTCCCGGCCTGAACTCGAAGCCCAGGCTGAAGGGAGTGAAGAGCTGGAACTTCTCGGAGAACTTGAGCGGCCCGTTGGGGCTCTGCGGCCGGTTGCACTCCCAGCGCTTGAAGCCCTTTCGGTGGTGATCGCAGGACGTGTACCCGTCGTAGTTCACCATGTACAGGATGTAGTGCTCCATGCGGTCTGAGGGCTCCGGCCACTCGTAGTGCGGACAGTAGATGTCCAGGTAGTCGTTGATCGCCACCTCAACCGTGTACTCGCCCCGGAAAAACCTGAAGAGGAGGAGGAAGTATTATTAATTAATTAATGTATCTATTCTTTCCTGTTCAGTACAGATGATTTGTATGGAGGTAGTAAAGTAAAGTAATACATACAAATAAAAATAAATACAATTATGAAGTAAGGACATAAATAAAACACGAATACACATAAACATAAAATAAGTGAATTGTCAATTAAATACATTTGATTTATTTTGTTGCTGTTGCTATGCAGTTAAAAGCAAGTCAGAGGTTAACACATACTGTATATAACAGTGATTGGATCTTTGTCAGTGAAATGCATTCTGGGAATCATAGTTCACATCTCTCTTCAAGTTATTATTTCCACAGGCTTCTTGCATATGTTATTTTCTAAATAATATATTTATTAGTTTCCTTCCAACAGTACTTATTGTTTTACCAAAATAAGTATTTAAATACTGTATAAATACATTCAAGTATTCTGCTAAACACACCAAGAGCCTCCATTTGACTCCAACACATGAAAACCATTTTTCAATGCCTGTGTGTGTGTGTGTGTGTGTGTGTGTGTGTGTGTGTGTGTGTGTGTGTGTGTGTGTGTGTGTGTGTGTGTGCGGCCTAGCATTACTATACTTGTGGGGACCTAAATCTGTTTACATAGTCACGTGTGGGGACTGGCCTCCCTTATGGGGACAAATTGGAGGTCCCCATGAGGGGAATCATTAATTTTAGGGTGAAGACTTGGTTAGGTTTAGGATTAGGGTTAGGGTAAGGGTAAGGTTAAGGGTAAGGGTTAGGCATGTGTTGGTTATGGTTAAGGTTAGGATAAGTCTCCAGGAAATGCATGTAAGTCAATGTAATGTCCCCTGAAGTGATGTATACATGGTATGTGTGTGTGTGTGTGTGTGAAGTGTGTTTCCTACAGACCCCCCGAGGTTTCTATTAATCAAAACTAACTGTTTATCAAAGATTTGTCCTGTTTACAAGACGGAGATCTGACTCACTTCCTGCCCGCTTTGAAATACTTCGACCGGAATCAACGTTTTTTTTTGTACATCAACAGTTGTTTCACAGTTCAGCTCCACAAAGACAAAGACACTTAGGGAAACTGGACAAATATAAACACACACACACACACACACACACACAAACACACACACACACACATACACACACACACACACACACACACACACACACACACACACATACCATGTACTGTATACATCACTTCAGGGGACATTACATTGACTTACATGCATTTCCTGGAGACTTATCCTAACCTTAACCATAACCAACACATGCCTAACCCTAACCCTAACCCTAACCCTAACCCTAAACCTAACCAAGTCTTAACCCTAAAATGTATGATTCCCCTCATGGGGACCTCCATTTTTGTCCCCATAAGGGAGGCGAGTCCCCACACGTGACTGTGTAAACAGATTTAGGTCCCCACAAGGCCCACACACACACACACACACACACACACACACACACACACACACACACACACACACACACACACACACACACACACACACACACACACACACACACACACACACACACACACACACACACATCCTTGTGTCAATCTCCAGGCTTGGGAAGTTACAGATCTATGTAATCAGGATACAACAAAAAGGAAATAGTATTCCCTTACAGTTACATCAAATAAGATGTAATCAAAGTAATATTTCATTTAAAAAGATTGAGCATTTTCTGTCGGTCTTTTTCTATAAACGTCCTCTGAACAAAAACCTCCTCCTGTATAAATTCTGTTTGCAGTCGAGACACTCAAATAAAGTTTCCTCGTAGCAGAAATAAATATCTGTGAAACATGTCGAGTGAATCTGTAAAAAGTGTTTCTCTGTTTCTCACAGCTGCTCCGTGACACTTGCTGTAATTTACATAATTTAATTGAGTTCAAACACAGATTCTGTCACACAAACCTCCTCATTATTACACCTGATCGTCATCAGCGATCGATCCGGGGAAACAAACTAATCAAACTTCCTGCGTCTCTGAATATTCATTTCAGAACAACAATCAACACCGGAGCTAAAGTGCAATCAACATAGCTAATTGAGATTCTGGTATTGAGGTTTTAACTGATTTACTTCCCCACGGTGCTTCCTGATTGGCTGATCAATCCAAGTTTAATCACAACTTATTTAAAATTCAGCTTTCATTTAATAAAATAAAGTTTTGATTTACATGTTTGACAAATGTGTGTGTTTGAAGCCTATGCAATCAAGCTGATCTGTCACAAAGTAAAACACCTCGTCACACACTCCCCTCTTATTAAAGTGTGTTGGGCTGATTTCTGCTCCTAATCAGTTCAGTCTGTAGGGGGCGCTCTCTCAGAATACTTTAGGGAGGGCATTTATCCTGCAGCTCACATCCAAAACTGCTTCGTATGCCTTTTCCCCCTCATTTTGCCTTAAATGAATACCTGCAGACACTACTCAGGGCTGAATAACGCACAATCAACTGTCACTATATTAAAAAAAACCGGATTAAATCACAATGTATCATTGATTTTAATCTAGTATGTTTTTATACTAATAATCCCCGGGCGCCGTTCATAATGGCAGCCCACTGCTCCTAACACTATATGGGTCAAATGCAGAGAAACCATTTTGTTACATAGTAAGTACTGTGTAATGACAATAAAAGTAAAATAAATAAATAATATTATTCTGATATTAGTAGTATATTAATTAAAAGGGTCATTCTGCATGATGAGTATTTTTACATGACTTGTATGATGGGGAGTTATTGAAAGTATTTATACACTGTATTACACATTTTACGGCTGTAAGAAAGTACTTCTTCTACTGTTTTATATTTAAAGTGTATCTCTGTCTGCATTGCAGGTTATCTTTATGCTTTTCGCTGAGAAATGTTGCATATTTTCATATTTATTTTCTTAAGTTCTGATATATTGGATATATTCTTGTATTATTGTTTCATATTTTGATGGTAGTTTTCATGATTGTTGCTCTTTTAAAGTGTCCTTTTCTCTTATTTAGTGTGACATTCACCAAAACACAAGACTTAATATTCCTTTTATGTGAAAACCAACTTGACATTTAACCATATTGTGATTATTATAGCATAATTATGACTTAGATTTCATAATTTCACTACATTTTAGTTTATCTAGTGAGAATGTCTTTTATACAGGAATGTGATAAATGGACAAAATCAAGACTATGAACTTCTGCAGTTCCTTGAAAATCCAGCAACCCTTTTGTTTTTGTCATTTAGGATTACATAGGGGAAGCTGTGGTTCAGTGGAGCACTGGTTCAATCAATCAACCAAGCAACCAATCAATAATCAATCACCAATCAATTGGGTAAAAGCGTCTAACAAGTGACATGTAATCTATAATATAACAAAGTGATATAAATGAACTTCAGATTCTGATTTCATCTTGTTGTTAAAGCATAACCATGTCTTCCATCCATCACTGTGACACATGCAATGCACAGAATAAAGTTTCTGACGTCTACTTTGCGATGTTATTCTAGCTCGGTAATAAATAAATGAATCTTCCCCTACAGCCTCTTCCGTCTGTATTTTTAGCCGAGCTTCCTGAAAGCATCACGTTGGATGAACACAGCAGTTATTTTGGGCCCTAATGGAGCTCCGTATAATTGAGTTTTTCTTAATGATTGAAAACACTTTAAGTTTCCCTTCAGAGTTTGCTGAATCACGGCGATGATTATTCCCGTGTGACCTGAACGCAGCATCGGGGCGCGGTCCTGATGGAGGTCGATCAGCTGGAAACATCCTGCTGAACGAGGGCTTTCTGCTCCGCCTCTCCGCTAACACCATTAGCAAAGTGCATGCTAACCGAGTTAGCTGAAGGATAGCGTGACGCTGACGGGCGGTGCGTTCACTGACCTCTGGACCCTTCAGCGCTCACATCATCACTCATCACTCTAATGGAGAGAGCGCTGTGTCCCTCACAGCTGGCCGAGGGACCAGCGGATTCACCCTCATCTTCGTCTTCCTTTGGACCATCATCTTCATCATCACCATCATATTCAATTCCTTCATCATCATCTTCGTCATCTTCATTATCACCATTTTCTTTATCATCATCACTTTATTATCACTATCATCTTCATCATCATCATCATCTTCTTGTTCTATTTCTTTATCATCTTCATTTATCAACATCATCTTCATCTTCTTCATTTTGACCATCATCTTCATCTTCATCATCTTCATTTTGACCATCATCTTCATCATCACCATCATATTCAATTCCTTCATCTTCATCATCCCCATCTTCTTGTTCTATTTCTTTATCATCTTCATTTATCAACATCATCTTCATCTTCTTCATTTTGACCATCATCTTCATCTTCATCTTCTTCATTTTGACCATCATCTTCATCTTCATTATCACCATCATCTTCATCATCTTCCTTTTGACCATCATCTTCATCTTCATCATCTTCATTTTGACCATCATCTTCATCATCACCATCATATTCAATTCCTTCATCTTCATCATCCCCATCTTCTTGTTCTATTTCTTTATCATCTTCATTTATCAACATCATCTTCATCTTCATTATCATCATCACTTTATCAGCACTATCATCTTCATCATCTTCATCCCATCATAAGCTTCATTATCATCATTTAAACTGAACCGAGCAGATTATTGTAACATTTGAATTTCAACAGGAAGTAACTAAATATCTAACCTTACAATTTGTAGGTACTTTAAGTACAATACTATAAAGGTACCTAAATCTTCTTCCTGTCCTTCTTCCTTCCTTCCTTTTTCCTGTCCTTCCCTAATTACTTCCTCCCTTTCCTTCCTCTCATTCTTCTGGTCCTTCCGCTTCATACTTTTCCCCCATCTTCTTTCCCTTGCTTTCATTCCCTTTCTGACTTATTTTCACTCATCTTCCTTTATCCACTTCATGCTTGTTTCTTCCATCCTTTCTACCTCTCCTTTCCTTACTGTTCTTCCCTTATTACAACCTACCCTACACTTGGTTCCTTACTTTTATATCTGTCCATCCTTAACTCCATCCCTTCCCTTTCTCCCATCTTCTGTTCCCTCCTTCCTTCCATTTTCCCCTACATCCTTCCCTCATCTCTTGCTCCCTTCTCCCCCCTGTTCCTTTTTGTTCCTTCCTTCTTTATTTCCTCCCTTCCTTCCATGCTTCCTCCCTTCCTTTCATCCTAGATACATCTAATTGGCCGTTGCACAGACAGAATCTGAACAGGTGTCTCACGGAAAGATTCTCACGTTGTTTCTTCTGACATGTTGTTCACTAGTTATCCCGTCCAGCAGCTGCAGTGTGAATCTGTGAATATATTTCCACCCCCTTCACATCTCCCAGCATGCCTCGCTGTTGTGATTTACGGTTTAATCTGCCCAGGTCTCTGAAGGTCGGTGGATTAGATCCGGTCCGTGATGACGGGGACGGGTCGAGGTCGTCCGTCACGAGTCCTGACAGAAACACTGAAGGAGTGACCTGCTGACGGATTAAAGTTCAGATCTGCTGAAGGACCTCCTTTATGTATTCTTAGTATGCGGTACACCAGGATCCATATCGTTCATACATGTTCAGATTCTATGTTTGCTTTCGGTCATCTGGTTTGTCTGCACTGTAATTAAATGATGTTGATTGTGTTTTCGGGGAGGTTTTCATCACCTGAGAGGCCTGAGGCTGTTTTAATCTGTACAGGTTGTAAACACACTTTGATTTGTTGAACCAAAAGGGGCTGGACCAAGCCAGGATTCAGACATCATACATTACTGAACTCAAAAGGGCTGGACCAAAGCAGAGCAAAACACCAGGCAATACTTGGTCAAAGTTGCACTAAATTGTGGACAAAAGCGTGACAAAAACACCAGATAATACCGGACCAAACAAGAAACAACAGATGAGAAAATATTGAACCAATTTTCTGGACTAAACGACTGTATGGCGGAAATAAACAAGGACGAAACACCAGAGAATGAAGGACTGAAATAAGGCTGAAAGCTGGACCAACCCAGGGCTAAAACGCAGAGATTATTGAAACAATCCAGGGCTAAATTCTCTAACAAATCAGGGCTAAAAGACCAGAGATTATTGGACCAAACCAGGTTTTAATTCTGGAACAAACCAGGGCTAAAGTTTCATAAAAACTAGGCCTAAAACACCGGAGAATATGGGACTAAGTCAAGTCTGCAGCAGTGAATGTTGGTCCTAACTCGTTAGACCAAACCATGGCAAAAGCCTAAAAAAAACCAGGACTGCAACACCAGATAATTCTGGACCAATCCAAGGCTAAAACACTAGAGAATATTGGATCAAACCAGGGAAGTTTTCTGGTCCAAACCAGGGCAAAAGCCTGAAAAAACAGGACTAAAAAAAACAGAAAATGCTGCACTAAACCAAGACTGTAACACCAGAAACTACTGGACCAAACCAAGGCTTAAACACCAGAAACTATTGGACCAAACCAAGGCTTAAAACACCATAAGTAATCGGACCAAACCAAGACTGAAACACTAGAAACTCTTGGACCAAACCAAGACTGGAACACCATAAACTATTGGACTAAACCAAGGTTAAAGCACCAGAAACTCTTGGACCAAACCAAGACTGTAACACCATAAACTATTGGACTAAACCAAGGTTAAAACACCATAAACTATTGGACTAAACCAAGGTTAAAGCACCAGAAACTATTGGACTAAACCAAGACTGAAAAACCATAAACTATTGGACTAAACCAAGGTTAAAACACCATAAACTATTGGACTAAACCAAGGTTAAAACACCATAAACTATTGGACCAAACCAAGACTGAAAACACCATAAGTAATCGGACCAAACCAAGACTGAAACACTAGAAACTATTGGACTAAACCAAGACTGTACCACCATAAACTATTGGACTAAACCAAGACTGTAACACCATAAACTATTGGACTAAACCAAGACTGTAACACCATAAACTATTGGTCTAAACCAAGGTTAAAACACTATAAACTATTGGACCAAACCAAGGCTGAAACACCATAAGTAATTGGACCAAACCAAGGTTAAAACACCTTAAGTTATCAGACCAAACCAAAGTTAAAACACCTTAAGTTATCAGACCAAACCAAAGTTAAAACACCACAAGTTATCAGACCAAACCAAAGTTAAAACACCACAAGTTATCAGACCAAACCAAAGTTAAAACACCTTAAGTTATCAGACCAAACCAAAGTTAAAACACCACAAGTTATCAGACCAAACCAAAGTTAAAACACCTTAAGTTATCAGACCAAACCAAAGTTAAAACACCACAAGTTATCAGACCAAACCAAAGTTAAAACACCTTAAGTTATCAGACCAAACCAAAGTTAAAACACCTTAAGTTATCAGACCAAACCAAAGTTAAAACACCACAAGTTATCAGACCAAACCAAAGTTAAAACACCACAAGTTATCAGACCAAACCAAAGTTAAAACACCACAAGTTATCAGACCAAACCAAAGTTAAAACACCACAAGTTATCAGACCAAACCAAAGTTAAAACACCACAAGTTATCAGACCAAACCAAAGTTAAAACACCACAAGTTATCAGACCAAACATGGGGTAATTTCTGGACCAAACCAAGGCTAAAACACCATAATAATAGTCTGATGGATATCTTTTTCCAGAACATAACTTTCCTTTGTAGTTATGTAAAGCTCTTTAATTAGCGGTTGAAATGAGGACCATGTTCCCACAGCAGCTTTATTATTTCTGTCCCACAGTCACATGTTCGATGCCCTCTGGAGATACTCCGCTCTCCATTATGTTACTGTAACCTGAGCGCTGCCTGACAGGCTCAGATACAATACCCGCAGTGTTTCCTGCAGGTTCAGACAAGAAGCTACAAGCTGCGAGACAAAACTATCTGATCTGACGTCCAAAAACCTGATCCTGCCACACACAGGCTCTCTTTTTGATGTAATGAGAAACCTCCATCCTCTCCCTGTGCGACCAAACATTCACACAAACCAGACTAAACTTATTTGTTCAATATGATAGAAATCCTTCAAAAACGTGACTTTCTGGATCATATTTTATTCTATTATTTCCATTTCTGCTAATTTACACAGGAAATATTGTTATTTTTACTCCACTTGATTTGTCTGACAGTTTAATAAACTAATATATTTATGTTTTTCTTTACCAGTGATGAACACATTTATGAATCAATACTTGTCATCCAATAATATTTAGTTATCATTTATTCGGTATAATGTAGTATTATAATTGTTTGAGCCAGTATTTTGATTTTTATAAGAAAGGCCACCTAATTGTGACGTCTGTAGTCAACGCACTATAAAGGACTACATTTCCCACGGCACCTGTGCTAAAGCCACAGTGATGGGCAACCTGTTGAGACGCCGTCGAGGAACAGTTTTTAACCGTACACGTACATCAAGGGCGGTGGTGGCGAAGTCGATAGGGACTTGGCTTGGCAACTGGAAGGTCACCAGTTCAAGTCCTGGCAAGACCAAGTGCTACCGAGGTGACCCTGAGCAAGGCACCATTGCCTACACTGCTCCCCGGGCGCTGTTCAAAATGGGAGCACACTGCTCTTAACACTAGGATGGGTCAAATGCAGAGAAACAATTTCCCCACAGGGATTAATAAAAAAGTATATCTATATCTATCCATACAAATCATACAAGTACCCTTTAAGTTACGAAGTTATATAAGCATTATCAAGAAAGAAAGAATACCTAAGTTGTTTGTTATGTTATTTGAGTTTTGCCTATTTCTTTTGAATATTGTAAAGGCCTATTTTCTTTCTCTTTATTGCATGTGCAAAAATGTGTTATTTTATTTTGAGCAAACACATCGCAACATCTTCTAAACCATCGGAGGCCAAGCAACACTTCAAACTGTGAGTAATTTAAAGGAAAGAAACAAGTTAGAACTGTCTGTTTAAGGCGTCTAGTGGCTTGATGGAAAGACAAGGAAGGAAGCCAGGACAATAACTTTAAGAGTTAGTACTTAGTCCAGTTGTGTCTGTCTGATATGTGGTGGAGTAGAAGAATATAGATGGATAAGAAATAAACATTCATAATAACATAATCATATAATTTAGACAGCATCGTTTTAATGTCAGTAGTGCAACGTTTATCCTGAAGGAGGCGCTGGAGGAAAGATCATTACAATCTAAAGAGTTCATCCTGAATAACAAAACTTTAATATAATTTGATTTACTAATTACCAGAGGTGTAAAGTAACTAAGTACCTTTACTGAAGGGCTGTACTTAAGTACAATTTTACTTGTACTTTACTACTTTGTTCTTCTCCTCCTCTACAGTTCAGAGGTGAATGGTGTACTTCTACTCCACTACATGTATTTAATACCTTTAGTTACTTTACAGATCTGGATGAATGATGTGAAATATAATCAAGTGTTGAATCAGACTTTAGTTCCACCTGGAGTAAATCCACCAGCTACCCTGCAGTATACAAAGCCATTCAAACTAGCTGCACCTTCACCAGCTTTGAGAACACTTTCATGATCAATCATTATAAAACACATCATATATATTATTCTGAAATGGACCAATCTGCACAACGACTACTTTTACTGTCGCTACTTTCACTATATTTTGATGATAATACTTTTCTACTTTTATTTGAGGAACATTATTAATTCAGGACTTTTACTGTAACAGAGTATTCCTACACTCTGGTACTTCTACTTTTACTCAAGTACATGATCTGAGTACTTCTACTTTTACTCAAGTACAAGATCTGAGTACTTATACTTTTACTCAAGCACAAGATCTAAGTACTTCTACTTTTACTGAAGTACAAGATCTGAGTACTTCTACTTTTACTCAAGTACAAGATCTGAGTACTTCTACTTTTACTCAAGTACAAGATCTAAGTACTTCTACTTTTACTGAAGTACAAGATCTGAGTACTTGTACTTTTACTCAAGTACAAGATCTGAGTACTTCTACTTTTACTCAAGTACAAGATCTGAGTACTTCTACTTTTACTCAAGTACAAGATCTGAGTACTTCTACTTTTACTCAATTACAAGATCTGAGTACTTCCACTTTTACTCAACTACAATATCTGAGTACTTCTACTTTTACTCAAGTACAAGATCTGAGTACTTCTACTTTTACTCAAGTACAAGATCTGAGTACTTCTACTTTAACTCAAGTACAAGATCTAAGTACTTCTTCCACCTCTGCTAATTAACTTATTCTCGTTTTCCGAGAGGTATCCCTGCCAAACTCCACCATGCATCCCCTTCATTAGATAGAGAATGGCCCTGGACTTTCAAAACATTACATTACATTATATTAAACATGTAATACATCAATACTGTGGACAATACCCACAGGAGCAATTTAGGGTGAAGTGTCTTCCACAATAAAGTGTTCATAAACACATCTTATTTAAATGCTGTTATGGAAATGTTAACAGCTGAAAATGTATATTTCCCTGAAGCTAAAGTGCTATAAAAATAAAAGTATCACATGTTTGCTGCCGGCTGTGAACTTTCACGCGTAGAAGTATTTCCAGTAATGTTACAGAAGTACTGACAGGAGTTATGGTGGCAACAGATTCCTGAGCCATGTTATATTCTGAATATGTGGGATCATATTAACACACACACACACACACACACACACACACACACACACACACACACACACACACACACACACACACACACACACACACACACACACCACACACACACACACACACACACACACACACACACACACACACACACACACACCACATGTTCAATGCAACACGACTCCAGTCTCTTTGTCTCTAGTTACCACGGCGACCCATGATGTTGTGTGTTTGAGTCAGTCAGTCTGTGTGTGTGTGTGTGTGTGTGTGTGTGTGTGTGTGAAAATCACAGTTAGCATGTGGAACTCTTTAAAATTGATCTGTTGGTTAGCGTAGCTTAGCACAAACACTGGACGTGGAGGGAAACTGTTAGCCTGTTAGTTTGCAATGTTGTTCAGATTTCAGAAAGTTTCTAGCTCTCTAGTAACGGGGAACAATTCCAAATGAGGTTTTGCTCATAAATAATTAACAAGTTTGACATTTATTAACCCCATAAAAATGTCCCCTTTTCACACTTAATAAATCCATCATAGCACCAAACTACTGTAATTAACAGACCTCCGGAGAGCCTCAGTGTTTGGGGTTAAAGTTGGACACAGCATGAAAAGAGACACATTTCACAGAAGAGGACTCACCCTAAAATCTGCAAATGTCAATCAAACTCCTCCCTCCCTCACGCTTTTGTGTGTTCTGATCTGAGAGGTGAAGCCTGTCAAACACAAACACACCGGACCCTCCCCTCCTCTCATGTGGCCCCTGTTGGCCCCTGTTGGCCCCTCATGGTTCTCTATTATCTTTAGTCCTGTCAGTCATCCCACACATGGAGGGGGAGGAGAAGGAGGAGTAGTGGGAGGAGGACTTTTTGAAAAGTGGGAAAAAAGTGGACAATAAATAAAATCAACAGGACGTTCCCAACGCCCGGAGAAAGCTCTTTGTCCTGGAGACGTTTTGAGTCATGTGACAGTCCGTAGATTGAGGGACTAAAGGGGGTCGGAGATGTTTGACAGGGTTTCTAAGTTGGAGAACCTGGGAAATATAATGTTCTTCAGGACAGTGTGCAACTCCTGGACAAAATCACAAAGTATGGGAAAAGTTTCCGGGAAAACAATGTTGTAGTGATTTCTTTTTTGTGCACGATATTGTTGTGATAAACCTTAAAACGTTTGCCTTCTTTAAAGAAACTTTTCTAGTCCTGGAGATTTCCTGGAACTAAATACAGTCGATAAATCCTGAAAACAGCTTTTTTTAATGCACATTTTCTGAATCCTGATGGACACGGTCAGGGGACCACATGTCCCGAAAGAAGGGAAAATTGCTTCCCAACATTCCAGGTTGTAGAGAAAAGTCCAGCGGGAATGCCCTGATCAAGTTTTGAAAGACAGGTTGAGGATATTTGAGAAGCTCCCAAAAAGAACCTGGGAATATTGACGATTTCCAAATCCTAGAAAAGTTCTGGACAAATAACAGATCACAGAGAATCATTTTTCTCTGATGAACATCCTGGGATTTCCTTTTTTTTAAAAATTTGAATCCAGGTCACGATGGAGAACTGAGTCGACTCAATGCAGCGCTAGTTTCTAAGGAAAGTCTTGGATTATTCCTGGACCAAAAGACAAGGCTGTGAGTGCACTTGCTGCTGCTTCCAGGTCTTAAGAATATAAAATAAAGTAGGAATATGTGCAGTCATATCACTCCGCAGAAAGTAGTCCGGCTAATTAAACTTCTCTGGACAACAAACATGAGTTTTCCTCCGTCAGAAAACACCGTGGAATACTTCTTGAACATTATTTTTTATATTTGTGGAGAGCAGTGACGTGCGGTGAGGTTCGTGGCTGGTGAGAAATGAAGAGTTGAAAGGAAAACACTTTTAATGAAAAGTTGAGGAGATTTGACAAGGTCCCCGACTTTGTCGAAGTTCTTCAAGACATGTTTCATGTCCAACAAAAAGTCCTGGAAAAATCACAAAATATGCCAAAATGTTCCTGGATAAATATCCTGGAAATATATTTTTGCAGAGATGGCTTCCAGGTCTATGAACAAAAAATATATAGAGCAGGAAATATTTGAAAAAATAAAGGGCTGTCTTATTGAATTTGAATCCAGGTCATGATGGAGTTAGGTGTTCTAGGTCTTAAGGCCCGACACACCAAGCTGACACCAAAGAACACGTCCCGACTGAATACGTCTGTTGCGTCGCCTCACGTCTCCTGCGTCTAGGCCAACAGCCGGAACTGGAACACACCGCAAAGACTTCAGCCGACGGCTAAGTAGCACGTACGCACTGCGCATGCGTGAGTGGCAATAACTCTCCTTACCAGCAGGCGGCGGTAGTGTGTATTCGTCATTCAAAAGAGGCAACAACCGGAAGACAGACTGCGTGATACACCGAGAGAAGAAGAACAGACTGCGTAATATAAACAAACAACAAATAGCGTGTGCGTTCCATTTTCACTCTACAGCGAGAAGCTCACGGGGCTTTCCCGAACCTGAGTCGAGAGCTGGAGTTCAATGAAATCTCAGATTTGCCTTCTTGATTATTTGTTTGGGTCCCTCACTTCCGTTTCGCTTCTCATGCACTGATTCGCTAGCTGAACAGCCAATCAGAGTGATTTCTTTGGCCGACAGCCTTTAGCCGACAGCCTCCCGATTCAACATGTCGAATCGGTGGCGGAAGGTGTCGGCACGGCCGAAAAGACATGACGGGGCGGGACACACCAATCTGAGTAGTTCGACAGGACGCTCATCGACGGCCAGACATCTATCGACATCTATCGACATGTATCAACATCTATCGACATCTATCGACATTTATCGACGGACAAAATCGGGTTGGTGTGTCCGGGCATTTAGACAAACATTTTTTTTCCTGGACGAAGAGATAAACACTTTTCCTGGAAAAAATGTATATGACGAGTTTAGAAAACCTGTCCAGGACAAATAACTGAATATAGAAAAACTCTCTCGAAAAAGGTTTTTGGAATTTGAATCCAGGTCAGGATGGAGTTAGGTCTTCGGGGTCTTGGAAAAATGTCCTGAAAAAACCCTGAATAATAATTATTGTCCTATAAATGTGTAAAATAATTTCTCATGGACGAATAATGGAATACAGAAATGTTTTACTGGAAAAGCTTCTTTATGAATTTGAATCCAGGTCATGAAGGAGTTAGATCTTCCAGGTCTCACACAAAAAAAAAGTCCCGGACAATAAGAAAACATAAAGCCGGAATATCCTGGAGACTTCATTTCTGTCCAGGAGAAGTTTTCCCAGAGGATCTTCCCCCCCCCTTCCCTCTGAGAGATTTAGAGTATCAGCGCTCACTGAGGAGTTTTCCTGCCAGCTGGCTGCCTCTTTATCATGTCTATTAACCGAGAGTCGGCGCTCCACACTTCACACTGTGGAAAATCCAGAAATTACAAGCTGCTGCTCTGAAATCAGCTTACAGACACTTTAGACTCATTTCACAGAGTTTAGACTGAGATACAGGAGACGCAGTAACATGACCTCCTTCCTCCTGATAAACTCTCCTCACAGGGCAGCGCTCCCAACACGTCACAGAGGTTTTCATTTGGTTATTGATGGTCAACGTGAGCTGCTGAATATCAACACTACTTTTACTTTTACATATATATATAAGTGGAGCAATCAAGCTTTAGTATAAATAGTTTAATGAAAATCTGTTCAGAATTAACCCTCCTATTGTCTTCGTCCCCCCCCCCCCTTACTTTGGTGTTCGCGGTCAAATTTGACCGGTCCTGTTTTAGCTGCTATTACATTAACACAAAAACCATTAATCACCACCACATTTCATTTAACACCCTTTCAAACTGTACATATTGTATCAGACTACTGGTATACATGAAAAACTGCAGTAAATATACAAAGAATAGACACTGAACATGTATTGCGTGTGCCAGGTGTGATCCATGTGGGGGGAGGGGCACATAAGAGCGGGAAATGTGTCAAATTGTTCTGTGTGTGTCAGTGTGTGTGTGTGTGTGTGTGTGTGTGTGTGTTTGTGAGTGCCAAGTGTGATTGACATGGGGGGATTAGGCACATAAGGGGGGGGGACACATCTAGAGTATGTGTGTGTGTGTGGCCTAGCATTACTATACTTGTGGGGACCTAAATCTGTCTACACAGTCACGTGTGGGGACTCGCCTCCCTTATGGGGACAAAATGGAGGTCCCCATGAGGGGAATCATTAATTTTAGGGTGAAGACTTGATTAGGTTTAGGGTTAGGGTTAGGGTAAGGGTTAGGGTTAGGCATGTGTTGGTTATTATTAAGGTTAGAATAAGTCTCCAGGAAATGCATGTAAGTCAATGTAATGTCCCCTGAAGTGATACATGGTATGTGTGTGTGTGTGTTTGTGTGTTATCTGATCCGGAACACCATGGGTGTTACAAAGTTGACTAAATCATCCAAAATTCAATGAAAGTGGTGATCAGCAATTGTATATCTTCAAATGTCTACTGTGAAGGATATCATAAAGCCTTAATGCAATCGAATGTAAAACAAAAAAGTTATGATTGATGACAGTAGTACATCGGTCAGATTTGACCCGAAGACAACAGCAGGGTTAAGTTGCACTAGTTTTTGAAGAGAAATCTGCATCTCTCAATACCCAGTGTATTTTTTACTAGTAGAGTTTGAACACTTCAATTGTGACGCTCATCATTTTTACATCTACATTCATATGTCTATTCTGATTGGCTAGTCAACTCAGACATTTAGTCCAAATATTCCTTCAAATTCCTAGATCCTAAGCGTGAAATGTGTGTCTGTTTCAGATTTTCTCGTCACTGTTGAAAGGAGTCCTGCACACCTTCAAATTCTAAATTCACAAAATATTTCTTTGGCTTTTACACATGAACCAAGTATTTGTATCGCTGCTAAACTTTACAATACATATGCAAATGACCGTATGTGTGCACACGTCTTTTTCATACATGCACAAAATATCTGTACAGGTCCAAACGTTTACGGATTTAAATAATTGCAGACTCATCCAGTAATTTCATAAATGTCCAAACACATTTTTTAATTGTAATTTCTCTGTGTGACCCTTGCTCTACTTTCCAGAAGATGTTATTAGGGATGAAAGCTGATTGGCTGCTGTAATCTGAGTGGTATGAAGAACGAGGGAGATTTGTGTTAAACGGTTCTGGTTCAGGACCGTCACACTCTGACCGATCCTCGCTTTATTTCTCTGAGCAGCGGACACCTCTTCGTCCTCCTCCTCTTCCTCATCTGTGGTTTACACTCCTGCAGATTGTCAACATGTTGGATTACAGCCGAGGTCTGAGCTCTGTGACATCAGAGTTACAGCTGCATGCAGCGTGGGAGGGCTTAGTTATTAATGTCAACAATTATAGTAAGTAAGTATATCCAGAGATATAAGAAAAAGAGAGGGAGAGTCAGTTTCCTGTGTCACGTGGAAAAATAATAATCTTGGTGAATTACTAACAGCCCGTCCACACAGCCGCGTGCGTTGAAGCTTGCCGGCTGGCGTGTCTGAAACTCGACCAACAACCAATCACATGAATCTCCCGCCCCTGACACACAAGCAGCGGTTTGATTGGCTAGAGCTTGTACTGGCATATGATTTGATTGGCTGACGCTTCTACCGAGGCTTCAAAAGTTGAACATTGCTCAACTTTTGCAGCGAGCCACGCCAGCAAAGCTCCGCGTCGCTTCCCACAATGCAGTTCGGTGAAAAGTGACGTCGCCCCATTCAAAGTGAATGGTGAAGCTTTCAAAGCACGCCGCTGTGTGGACGGGCCGTAACTGTTCTGTGGCGTAATAGCTGCAAGGAGTTTTCACATCAAATGACAGATTTTTTTTTACCGATTTAATGCAAACATGTCAGAAAACACTGCTTTTATCATCTCAAATATGGAAGTTTCCTGCTTCTCATCATATTGAGGAGAATATATTGGCGTTGGACTGAGAGAATAAGACACTGATAAACATCTCTTTGGGATTTTTGTTACGATTTTTAGGAATTATATGAACCAAATGTTTAATCTATAAACTAGTCAGCAGATAAATGGCTTTGCGGAACTCAAACTGAGTCAAACGAAAAGTAGAGCATGAAATTAAAATATGAAATAATGCAGCTTTAGCTAAACAATGGGGGAAATGTACATTTAAAGTTTAAATGTAGAGTTTAACGGTCTTTAAAATAGGTTTTTTCGTCGCAACAAGTCTCATTCTACTGTACTCTTCATCACTTGCTCTCAATGTGTTTCCCTTTCCATTATCACACTTTAATCGACACATCAATTCTTCCATCTCAACCAAGCAACACAACTTTATTGATATATTTCAACATTTTTATTAGCATTTCTTGGCTTTTATACTTGGGATTTTTAACGCGCAAATTGAAAAAAATCCGCATAAAAATAGGTGGAAGGACGACATGTTACATCGAATA
>NW_022989903.1:374038-383480 GCF_902827175.1 Gymnodraco acuticeps
TATTCCCTGTGATGTTATCCGTCACAGTCTCATCGGTAGCTTTTTATCGGCCTCTGGGTATTTGGAGGAAACGTCTGACCTGTAACCCGAGAAACCTGCTCAACTGGAAGCTTTCAAATATAAAATCTTTACGAGCTTTATGGATCAGAAGCTGAATCTAACCGTGAGCAGCTGCCGTAAAAACGAGCTGAAAACATTCAATGTTTCTTATACACTACATGGAGACATGGGCTCTGTGTGTGTGTGTGTGTGTGTGTGTGTGTGTGTGTGTGTGTGTGTGTGTGTGTGTGTGTGTGTGTGTGTGTGTATTCCCTTAGCTCCTGTCATCAGAGTCTCACTTTGCCTGCTGCCATCTGCCCTGCTGAGAGTGTGTGTTTGTTACTAGCTTGCCAGTTGCCAACCACACACACACACACACACACACACACACACACACACACACACACACACACACACACACACACACACACACACACACACACATACCATGTATACATCACTTCAGGGGACATTACATTGACTTACATGCATTTCCTGGAGACTTATCCTAACCATAACCATAACCAACACATGCCTAACCCTAACCCTAACCCTAACCCTAACCAAGTCTTCACCCTAAAATTAATGATTCCCCTCATGGGGACCTCCAATTTGTCCCCATGAGGGAGGCCAGTCCCCACACGTGACTATGTAAACATATTTAGGTCCCCACAAGTATAGTAATGCTAGACCACACATACACACACACACACACAAACATGCACACACACACAAACATGCACACACACACACACACACACACACACACACACACACACACACACACACACACACACACACACACACACACATGCATACACACAGCTCATGTTACATTTTACAGAAAGCAACAGTGCTGACAGATGTTGGTACCTTTAACTACATACAGAAAAACCCACTACCTGCTGTCCACACACACACACACACACACACACACACACACACACACACACCACACACACACACACACAACACACACACACACACACACACACACACACACACACACACACACACACACCTTGTCTGCCTGTTTTCACCAGAGGTTTGGTTCATAGCACGGTCCTGCAGCTGGTGGGCATCGCCATTTCATCTCAGGTTTCTCTTTAAATTCACGCTGTCGAACATAATCTACATTCTGCACGGGGACCTTATTTAAAAGATATAGAAACTACGAGCCAATGGAAAAAACATCCAATAAAATTGCGGGGGGGGGCACGAGGAAACCAGTCAATAAAATGTGTTCTTTTATTGCCATGCACTGAAGATACGTCCTCTAAAGCACGGCACATTAAAACAGTTTAAAACGATTCCACCTTTAAGGCAGAACAACATGGATTTGTGTTCTGACAACAACAAAGTAAGCTTTAGACTCAATCTCGTTTTTGGATTGAGCTTTTATCCACTTTGTGCTTCTCCTCGGTATACTGGCGTTATTTCGGCATCGTGTCGACCATTTTTGCAGCTTCGGTATATTTTTAAAGAGCCGAAATGTCCCCTAAAACGGCAAAGATAAACTCAATCTGGTGCAGGGTCTCTGCAGCTACTACCAAACACTTTTAGTTTCTCGTTTTTTAAATGTAAAATGTACAGCTTTTAAGGAGACTCTACTCATTCTGCCTTAAAGGGGGCCTTTTCTGGGGTTTTCCTTTCCTGTAGTGTGTTATTTAGGTTTTTAGTGCATGTAAATGGTCTTCAAAGGATGAAATCCCTGTGTTCAGACACACACTGATGAAACTTTACCCCAAAATTGCAAAAAGAATCCCCCTTGTCGTCATTTCATGAGCGTTAATCAAATGGGAATGACACGCAACTCGTCCATTTTGGGAAGATTTTGTGTTGAGTCTGAACAGGAAGTAGATTTCAGCAGGACGTCCAAACTGCTGCTGATTTACATCCATCTGCCCCAGAGAGAGAGGGGGGGGGAGAGAGCGTGACAAACTGATAGGGGGGGGGGGCGTCTGGGCCGACCCACCTCCACAGAGGGTGGGGGGGTTACTGAGAGGACACCGTGTTCCCATTGAGACCCTCCGAATCTCCTGCTATTATTATTACTAATATAAATCATATTTTTTAATCACGCTAAAAATCATAAACTTGAATATTTTCATTCTTATTTTGTCTTTTGTATATCCTCTATTCAACCAGATTAAAATATATTTTGCAAGAACGACCTGGCCAAGAGGGAAGCATGAACAAAGTTACGACAGATAAAACACAGACAATACACGTAGATGAATACAGCGGTCGTAAAACACAAATGAAATGAACCAGTCGATATGCAAATAAAAGAAACTATTATAAAACATAACCAAACCGGCACAATTTTAAAACAACTACGAGAAGGGGATATAAGAGAAATCACATCGACCAATGGATTCGTGTTCTCTGTCCTTTAAGATGGACTTGAACTCCTCCATAGTAACCACATCTGACAGTCTCAGCTCCGTCTGTGTATTATTCCGAGCAGAAGAGGCAGCATATTTAAAAGCTTGTATTACCTAGTTCTGTTTCGCGTTAGGAACCAGCATCTGATATTCAATTCAATTCAAGTGTATTTATATAGCCCCAAATCACAAATCCTATTTGTCTCAGAGGGCAAGTCAACAAACACAATTGGTAATGTAAAACAATGTAAAAACAACAAACGTATCTTTCAAGATCAATGTGAAAATACCAATTAAAAAAAAATCTCGGTTAAGAAATGCTGAACAAAATGGCCCTTTAAAAGAGGTCTATTCTCTTGGATGATATACCTCAACTATGACATTTAGTATTTGACAGTTAATCCTTTGTTATTTGTTTCCTTCATCGCTCTCTCTCTGAATGCTTCCCTCTTTTCTGTCTATTCCTACTTCTCTCTACTTCCTTCCTTTGTGTCTCCCTTTCTCCCTTAATCAAGTTAACACAACACAATGACACAAATACAGTTAGAGTACAATAAATACAATTCCATAAACGAAGGGTCCATGAGGATGTATAGAAGGGGGTTTAAAACCAGTCTTAACTGTACGCTGTACTAAAAAGGAAAGTCTTTAACCTGCTCTTAAATGTGTGGACACTGTCTGCCTCCCTAATCGTCACTGGAAGTTCATTATAATTTATACTTTATGTCTTCTATCTGTTTCATATCATACTCACGTTAAGACTTGAGATTTGAAGACATCCCTTTTAACTTTGAGGAGTTTCGATGGACATTTATCATATTTTTTTTACATTTGATCAGGCAAACAAATAATCCATAGTGAAGACAAGGAGAAGTTGGATCCCTAATCTGTTCTGAGCGAGGTGAGACGGACCCTAACCCTAAATCTCCGCCAAAAAAGATCAAGATGATTACTTTTGGGGTCAGGACTTGTACATTTAACAAAGGTTAGACGCTCTGCCGAACAACACATGAACAATGTCACCGTTAAATGTCGTTTTAGCGGACTGTTTTATCCAAAGCAATTTATACGCTTCCAAACCGTTGATATAAAACCACAGAAGCAAAGTTATGTTTCTTGAATCCAATCACACTTCTACAAATACAGTCAATCACAATCTAAAGCATTGGATGCAAAGATGGATCTGCAAGGACCGACAACGTCTTTTTATCTTGTGCTAAAAACGATGGAAACGTATGGTTATTGTGTATCATTTGAAGGGGAGAGGGATCCAGGTCAGATGCATTTCCTTGCATTTGAATGTACAACTTTATTGCTTTAATTGTATGACAAAGAAATGTATACAAAATAAAAACGTGCCTTACTTAAAACGACTTTACTGGATCTGTTTGGACTAAAACATGAAACTGAACCGTGTAAAATCTCAGCTTAATTCAGATTAAAGTGATTTATTATTATCAGAAATCTGGTTGTACAGTGACTCCTGGTTTTTAAAAATAAAACCTCTCCAGGACTGAAGGCTCTGCTGTCTGTTAGCGGGTGAGTTTGGGGGGGGGGGGTGTTAAAGGTCGGAGGTCAACAGCGTTTGATTTGTTGCTCTCTGGAGTGTGAAACCTGAGACCCCTCGGCGTGCAAAACCAAGCCTTATTTTTGGAAAAGTGTAAATCTGTTCCCTCCGCCGTCGCCTTCCTCAAAAAACACTCAGAGTCGGACGATTTCACACCAGAAGAGAGGAAGGTTCATTTCTCAACACTGACTTTGACTTGTTTCAGACTCATTGTTAACACATTGATGCACACAACAACAATTAAACAACGATCAGTGAGACACACTGAGTGATGGTTCAGCAGGTCAGAGTTTACAGCAGCTGTTTGCTTCAGCTCTGCAGGACAAAAACGACTTTAAGTGGTGCAGAAATTACGAGTTATTTTAATATATTACAGGTGTTTATTTTAGGAGTCTATTTCAATCTATTTGAAATAGATGAGTCATTTCTGACAGCAGATTAAAAGTGAATTTTTTCCCCTTCACACAAAATAATCAATTATGAAACATTTGATTCATTTAAGAAAAGCAAACTGCACTATCTGACAAATCTTAGGTGTTATATCATTAAAAAAAAATCTACACTATATAGTTGGTATTGTATCAAACCAGTATTATCAGAAAAATCACAAAGCATTTAAAATGTTTAGGGGGCCAATACAGAGAGTAGTTATTAAAAAAACGAAAAATAAAATTGAGATTCAAGAGCTCTAAAAAACCCACCAAAAATAAAATCACATTATTACATATTCATATTTGTGCTAATTGTTTTTATTCTTTTCTTTTCGCTATATATTTTCACTATGAGTTTCTCTCAAAATAGTTGGAAAAAATGCTATTTATGAATCTAATAAATGTCTATTTGTTAGTTTGACTTGAAAAACCTGAACAATTTAGAAAAATAATTGATTCCCCTTCACATTGAGTTTCCCTTAAATCTGTTTAGGATTCCCTTAAATAATTGAGTATATAAAGAAATAAAAGTAAATCAAATGTCTGTCTTGTTTGTCGGACATACTCTACAGACACAGTATTGTTATTCACTCGTTTAAATATCGACCACAAACTCGTCAGATTTGCGCAAAAAAAAATCTGCTTTTAGTTTTTTCTTTGTGACCCTGCAGAAGCTCTGGGGGGGTCAGAGGGGGTCTCAGGGTCTGGGGTGTCGGGTGAGGAAGGGTGAGACGAGGGGTGGATTAGTTCTCCTTGGTCGATTCCCCCCCCCTCTTTGTCCCGCCTGTCAGCCATGGATACGCTCCACCAATCACACACTGCACTCAACAATAGCTGCCATCATTCCCAGAATTCCCGGAGAGGACGCAGACGTTCCTCTGAAGATCTCCGACCGCACGATGTCTGACGACCAGAGGAAATCACTGCTGACACTTAACGTCCACACACACTCAAACTAAACTCTCACACTGCTAATATAATCATTAACATATTAAATATACAAACAAAACGTATTCAGATAAGACCTCAATGTTTTTTATACTAGGAGGAAATATTTACAAAAAAACTCGGTTCACAATAAAGACAAAAATATGAAACTCAAACTAAACTCACACACTGCTGCTAATATAAGTACTGACGTATAAAATATAAAAAAATTAAAACATATTCAGATAAGACCTCAATGTTTTTAACACTAAGAAGAAATATTTCCAAAAAAATTATGTTCACAATAAAGAAAAAAACATTCATTGAAAATGTATATTTAAAAAAATTTAGTAGAAAGTTTCAACGTGTGAGAATCAGTCGGCTATTTCGGGTAACGCCTAATTAAGAGATTCAGATTTCTCACTCTAAACCAAAGCATTTTTTAGATAACTGCGACAATGCAAACTTTAACAGATTTGAAAACATTTTACCAAAAATCTCAGTATGGACAAGTGAAATATCCAAATTGCACAAAGAGGAATATTTGGTAAATGCGACAATCTGAATGTATTGTGGAGCTGCAGAGAAGTCCCAGCCTATGAAGTATGGTATTGGTCCAGGTCATTCTCAATGAGTAAAAAACTAAAATCGTTTTTCTTAATCGTGCAGTACTGTAATTACGATATCCAAAATGTAAAGACGATATCTAGTTTCATATGACAATATCCATATCGATACACTCGATCTGGACAAAATCCTGTTTAATATGCGTTTATTTGTGCAACCAATGAGTATCATTTAATGTGCCTGAGTGGTGGGGGAATCTGCAACCCATTTTGCCAATTTTGGTGTGATTATGTCTTACATTTTTTGCTGAACAAACACTTTTAGTGTAGAAAATGAAGAAAGAAAGAATGAGGACGGAAACAAAAGGGCTCCAGCAGCGAAGCAGCTTTCATAATAACACATAATCTTACAGTAAAAATCCCTCTGAGCTTTATCAAATCCACAAACTGTTCCAAATGAAACCCACTTCCTCTTCCTGTTCCTCGACCCTTTGACAGTGTTGAACCCGTTCAAAAAGAAGGGTTTTTTTTAGGGAGGGGGGGGGTGTTCTCAATGGACCCCCACTCGCTCTTATCAGCGCCCCGACACGGCCTGGATTACACGGCCCCAGTGGCTTCTGGGAGTTCTGATAATCTGACCGCTCATTAATATTTAACACAAATCCTGCCAGGAGACGCCGGACTCGCAGCTCTGCGTCCTGATTGGACGGGAGCCAGCGCTGCGGTTCGTTTCGGCTCGCTGACCGGCCAATCAGCTGCAGCGATTACCGCCGAGTGTTGAGCCTGGCAGTCGGAGCGTGGGGAGGAAACTACGCGGCGACCCCAGACCGACCTTTGACTTCACTGTACTGAAGTTTAACAACAAATAAACACGAAGAAAACAAACACCAGACCTCGTGCTGCAGATGTTCAGACTTTTACTCGTACTGGTGGTGAGTGATATAGTTATATTTCAATTCAAGATATATATTTCATATTTTAATGTCTATCAGTTGAGTTTTTTCTTTTTTTGACCTACCCATTAAGAGAAGCCAATACGAACAATAGTTTATAGTCGTTAGAGTTTCTTTGTTGCCTTTTTTTGGGTAATTCTGTGTACATTTTTTTATATTTGTACGTCTCTTTGTAGTCATTTCGAGTCTGTTTTTGGTAAATTAGTGTCTCTTTGTAGCCATTTTTTGGGTAATTTTGAGTCTTTGTATTATTGTAGAGTCCCTTTGCAATCATTTTAGTTGTTCTAGTCTCTAGTCTCCATTTTGAGTCTGTTTATTGGCATTTCAAGTCGATCTTTGGTCATTTGCAGCCCTTTGCACGATGAGCCTTTTTTTGGTCATTTTGGTTCAATTTGTAGATATGTTGTGTCTCTTTGTAGTTGTTCTAGTCTCTCGTTGGTCATTTTTAGTCTTCGAATTCATTTTGAGTCTCTAAGTAGCAATTTTCTGCCTCTTTATTGCCATTTTGAGTCTTATTGTAATCACTTTGTGTGTCTTTGTGACTGTTTCGTATCAATTTGGAGTAGGGCCAGGTTCAGTAATCTATTGGCAGACATACCAATTACTTGAGAATATTGTGAAATAATTTAAATGTTTTGTCAAAGAATTAACACTTTACTCAAATTGTGAGGCTCGTATTACCGTCTGAAATATATCTGTGTGTATCTTTACATCTTACGTTATATAAAATATGAACTTAAACTACAGACAGACAACGAGTAGGCTTATGTAGATATATATTGTCATTATAATCAAGCTAGCATGATTAAAGCTCATCACAGAGGATTTGCATCGAACACACACACACACACACACACACACACACACACACACACACACACACACACACACACACACTCACACACACACACACACACCAGTGTTTCCCACAGATCTGAAATATACTTGGGGGGGTGGTGGTAGCGGGGGGGGGGGGGGGTTGAGCAACAACATTAACATTAACCTTTCTGTTGGTCGCTTGTTAGCAGACCCTTCACGCGATGGCAGAGCGAACAGGTACAGGTACAGGCAGGGCCCATAGTGATAGCCCTATAGTTTAAATCTACTACCTACACATGAACATATGGAATTGATGTTACTATTTAAAAAAATAAATGTATTTATCAATGTATTTAGGAACCTATCCATGTGATTTTTAGTGGGGGTCGACCTCCAATCCTCCAGGGGGGTCCAGGGGCATGCTCCCCCGGTAAGGTTTTATTTTCTATTTTGGAGTTAAATGCATCAATCTGGTGCATTTTGAGGGGAAGATAAAGAGACTAGATCTATGGAAACACCTATATTAAACAGAACTGTATACATTTCAATAATCATAAAATCATGGCCATAACCAATAACATACCATTTACAATATGGAAAAAACACTGAAACTTGTTTATTAATTTATGTTTGGTTCATTTATAGTTGTGAGTGTGTCTGTGCTCCTGAATCAGCCTCTCCTGTCTCCCCCCCTCTTTGAGGTAGCAGCAAAGACTAGTTTTCTCTCAACAAGTTTTAAAAGTGTATCTTACCTTTTTTCACCTAGTTAACTTTTTATTTATTTATTCATGCATATTTTACTAATCACATTACATTTCATTTAGCTGACGCTTTTATCCAAAGCGACTTATAATGACCGATTACAGGGACATTCTCCCTGGAGTAACTAAGGGCTCAGTGCCTTACTCAAGGGCACACTAGTGGTGGTGTTCCTGGCGGGATTTGAACTCACAGCCTTCCGATCTTCAGCCCACCTCACTCTCCATTAGACCAATCACTACCCTCTCAAATGGAAATATGTGTTTACATAAATGGTGACCACACTGAGAACTTAGACTAAGTTAACTATCTAAACACTCAGAGAGTCCTTCACCTCACCTGAGCTGAGGTTATCCCGAGCTTGAATGACACACAGAGACCAATCAAGGGCTTTGATTTATGATCTGTATGACAGTGGCCATGTCGGCATCATGTGGACAGCCAGTCACCCTGTGTGAGGCAGGCCACATCATGTGGACAGCCAGTCACCCTGTGTGAGGCAGGCCACATCATGTGGACAGCCAGTCACCCTGTGTGAGGCAGGCCACATCATGTGGACAGCCAGTCACCCTGTGTGAGGCAGGCCACATCATGTGGACAGCCAGTCACCCTGTGTGAGGCAGGCCACATCATGTGGACAGCGAGTCACCCTGTGTGAGGCAGGCCACATCATGTGGACAGCCAGTCACCCTGTGTGAGGCAGGCCACATCATGTGGACAGCCAGTCACCCTGTGTGAGGCAGGCCACATCATGTGGACAGCCAGTCACCCTGTGTGAGGCAGGCCACATCATGTGGACAGCCAGTCACCCTGTGTGAGGCAGGCCACATCATGTGGACAGCCAGTCACCCTGTGTGAGGCAGGCCACATCATGTGGACAGCCAGTCACCTGTGTGAGGCAGGCCACATCATGTGGACAGCCAGTCACCCTGTGTGAGGCAGGCCACATCATGTGGACAGCCAGTCCCTGTGTGAGGCAGGCCACATCATGTGG